>NW_024736071.1:16502327-16618947 GCF_018991925.1 Homarus americanus
GGTGGTGGTGGTGAGGCTGTTGTTGTTGTTGGTTGTGGTGGTGGTGGTGGTGAGGCTGTTGTTGTTGGTGGTTGTGGTGGTGGTGGTGGTGGTGAGGCTGTTGTTGTTGTTGGTTGTGGTGGTGGTGGTGGTGGTGGTGGTGGTGGGGCTGTTGTTGTTGTTGTTGGTTGTGGTGGTGGTGGTGGTGAGGCTGTTGTTGGTGGTTGTGGTGGTGGTGGTGGTGGTGGTGGTGGTGGTGGTAGGGCTGTTGTTGTTGTTGGTTGTTGTGGTGGTGGTGGTGGTGGTGGTGAGGCTGTTGTTGTTGTTGTTGGTTGTTGTGGTGGTGGTGGGTGAGGCTGTTGTTGTTGTTGGTTGTGGTGGTGGTGAGGCTGTTGTTGTTGGTGGTTGTGGTGGTGGTGGTGGTGGTGGTGGTGAGGCTGCTGTTGTTGTTGGTTGTGGTGGTGGTGGTGGTGGTGGTGGTGGCTGTTGTTGGTGGTGGTGGTGGTGGTGGTGGTGGTGGTGAGGCTGTTGTTGTTGTTGTGGTGGTGGTGGTGGTGGTGGTGAGGTTGTTGTTGTTGTTGTTGCTTATTATGTCATTTATCACTCTTTTCTTTATTCCTGTTTTAACTCGCTGTTCCCTCACCTTTAAACTCATATATTACGTTTTGAATATCATGTTGATTTGTTTTTGTCGGTTGAATAAAGGTCAAGAGGTCAATGTAAAACTCAATGACCCAGAGGTTAATGGTAAGTGTTTGTGTCCAATGAATGGGAAGTTATCCTCCTGGGAGAACTTTACCACTTCATCAGCTGCGTGTGGACCTTAGGCATTGACCAAGGGCTTTAACCAGAGACCCTTAACGTGAGTGGTAGGGGTAGGCGTTAACCAGAGACCCTTAATGTGAGGGCTAGGGGGCAGGCATTAACCAGAGACCCTTAACGTGAGTGGTTAGGGGGGCAGGCTATCTCTCCCCCAGTCCACACTCTTATAACCTTCACTAACCCATCACTACAGCTCCCCTGAGGCACACACTGAGGCCACACTGAGGCAGCCTGGGGGCACACTGGGGCACACTGGGGCACACACTGGGGCACACACTGGGGTACACACTGGGGCACACACTGGGGCACACTGGGGTGCACACTGGGGTACACACTGGGGGCACACACTGGGGTGCATGCTGGGGCCTGGGGTACACACTGGGGCTGCTGGGGTGCCTGGGGCACACACTGGGGCACCCACTGGGGTGCACACTGGGGCACACTGGGGCACACACTGGGGCACACACTGGGGTGCACTGGGGGTGCACACTGGGGCTGCTGGGGTGCACACTGGGGTGCACACTGGGGTGCACACTGGGGCACACACTGGGGTGCACACTGGGGTGCACTGCTGGGGCACACACTGGGGTGCACTGGGGCACACACTGGGGCACACACTGGGGCACACTGGGGTACACACTGGGGTGCACACTGAGGT
Source organism: Homarus americanus (assembly GCF_018991925.1). Classification (NCBI taxonomy): domain Eukaryota; kingdom Metazoa; phylum Arthropoda; class Malacostraca; order Decapoda; family Nephropidae; genus Homarus; species Homarus americanus. Next base: position 16,503,787 of record NW_024736071.1, read on the forward strand.
GCACTGAGGTACACACTGGGGTACACACTGGGGTACACATGGGGTACACACTGAGGCACACCAGGGTACACACTGGGGCACACACACAGGGGTGCACACTGGGGTGCACTGGGGTACACACTGGGGCACACTGCTGGGGTACACACTGGGGTGCACACTGGGGTACACACTGGGGGCACACACTGGGGTACACACTGGGGTACACACTGGGGTGCACACTGGGGTGCACACTGGGGTGCCTGGGTGCCACACTGGGGTGCACACTGGGGCACACATGGGGTGCACTGGGGTACACACTGGGGTGCACTGAACACACACTGGGGTGCCTGCTGGGGTGCCTGAGGGTGCACACTGGGGCACACACTGGGGTGCACACTGGGGTGCCACACCTGGGCACACACTGGGGTGCCTGCTGGGGTGCACACTGGGGTACACACTGGGGCACCTGAGGTACACTGGGGCACACTGGGGGTACCACTGGGTGCACACTGGGGCACACACAGGTACACTGCTGGTGCATGCACTGGGGCACACTGGGGCACACACTGGGGTACACACTGAGTGCACTGGGGTACACACTGGGGCACACACTGGGGTGCACACTGGGGTGCACTGGGGTGCACTGGGGTGCACTGGGGTACCTGCTGGGGCACACACTGGGCACTGGGGCCACACTGGGGCACACACGGGGGCACACACTGGGTACACCTGAGTGCACTGGGGTGCACACTGGGGTGCACACTGGGGCACACACTGGGGTGCACAGGTGCACTGGGGTACACACTGGGGCCTACTGGGCACACACACTGGGAGGCACACACTGGGGCACACATGAGGGGCTGCATGGGGGGTGCTGAGGCACACCAGGTGCACACTGGGGCACACACTGGGAGGTACACACACACTGGGGTACACTGGGGCACACACTGAGGGCACATGAGGCGGTGCCTGGGGAAGGCTGCACTGAGGGACACACACACACACTGGGCACACTGGGGCCACACTGGGGTACACACTGAGGCACACACTGGGGTGCACTGAGCTGGGGTACACACTGGGGCACCTGGGCCTGGGGGGTACCTGGGGCACACACTGGGGTTGCAGGGGCACAGGTGCCACTGAGGCACACTGGGGCACACACTGGGGGCACACACTGGGGCACACACTGGGGGGCACACTGAGCACACACTGGGGCACACACTGGGGTACACACACTGGGGGCACACACTGGGTACACTGGGGTACACATGGCCTGAACACACCTGAGGCACCACAGGTGCACAGGGACACACTTAGGTACACTGGGGTGCACTGGGGCTACACTGGGGTTTAGGTGCACACTAGGTGCACTGGGCTTTGCTAGAGAACTGCCTGGGGGCACACACTGAGGGGCACACACTGGGGTGCACACTGGGTGCCTGGAGGCACACACACTTTGAGGGCACACACTGGGGCACACACTGGGGCACACACTGGGGCACACTGGGGTACACTGCTGGGGCACCACACTGGGTACACACTGGGGCACACACTGGGGCACACACTGAGGCACACAGGGGCGCCTGCTGAGGTACACACTGAGGCACACACTGGGCACACTGGGGGCACACACTGGGGTGCAGGGCACACACTGGGGTACACACTGGGGCACACACTGGGGCACACACTGGGGGCACATGGGGCACACCTGGGGTGCACCTCAGGGGCACACACTGGGGCACACACTGGGGTACACTGAGGTACACACTGGGGTACACTGGGGCACACACTGGGCACACACACTGGGGCACACACTGGGGTACACACTGGGGTGCACACTGAGGCACACACTGAGGCACACACTGGAGGCACACACTGGGGCACACACTGGGCACACACTGGGGCACACACTGGGGGCACACTGGGGCACACTGGGGTACAGGGGGTACACACTGAGGCACACACTGAGGCACACACTGAGGCACACACTGAGGCACACACTGAGGTACACACTGAGGTACACACTGAGGTACACACTGAGGCCTATTGATTCCATAGTGAGAATCCCAAAGGTCAGGTGATGGTTCGTTACCTCTGCTGCCCTCTGTTACTGTACCGTGTGTTGTTACTGTACCGTGTTGTTACTGTACCGTGTTGTTACTGTACCTGAGGTGACATCCATGAACACTTTATATTAATTATGTCACCTAACTAATGTCAAGAGATTGTATCTAGTTCAGGAAGTGTGTGTGTGTGTGTGTGTGTGTGTGTGTGTTACTGCTCCCTGGTGTTACTGCTCTCTGGTGTTACTGCGCCCTGGTGTTACTGCTCCCTGGTGTTACTGCTCCCTGGTGTTACTGCTCCCTGGTGTTACTGCGCCCTGGTGTTACTGCGCCCTGGTGTTACTGCGCCCTGGTGTTACTGCTCCCTGGTGTTACTGCTCCCTGGTGTTACTGCGCCCTGGTGTTACTGCGCCCTGGTGTTACTGCGCCCTGGTGTTACTGCTCCCTGGTGTTACTGCGCCCTGGTGTTACTGCGCCCTGGTGTTACTGCTCCCTGGTGTTACTGCGCCCTGGTGTTACTGCTCCCTCATGATCAATAATACCGCCAGACCCCAGACCTCGTGACGTCACCACCGCAGTATTACCCCGGCTTGGTTGAGGCGTAAAAATCGACCCTCGATCGATCCCAAACCACGAGTCCTTCTCATTCCTGTAACTCACCTGCAACTCGCCTGTAACTCACCTGTAGCTCGCTTGTAACTCACCTGTCACTCACCTAAGCGCAGTGAATACAATAATAAGGAGGCTGAATCGTAGGGGAAATAAAAATTGTTAATAAAAATTGAAATAAAAATCCCTGGAACTGTGTGATGAAAACTTTTATGTCAACATTTGGCGGGAAATTCTCCTCACAAGGGCGAGTGTTTGTTTACTTTCTGGCTCTGGTGTGACGTCACTGTCTCCACACACTGTATCTAAAGTCATTTTCTCTCTGTTTTATCATGGCTGGTGAAGTCATGGTATTTTTCCATCCAGTTGACAGTCTTAGGTCACTTTCTCCGTCCACTTGACAGGAATGTGGTATTTTTTTCCGTCCAATTGACAAAGATGGGGGTATTTATTTCCGTGCATTTGACAAAATTGCCTGGGTTTTTTTTTTCTCAAGTTGATAGAATTGTGGCTGTTTTTTCATCCAGCTGACAGAATGCTCGTAAGTTTGTGTCATATGTGTCAAGGTAACATCGTTATATCTTTTCTTTGTTGCCATTTACTTAAAAAAAAATCTTTCACACGACGTAACACTGTTGATGTAGAAAATGGCTCCCATAGGCATGAAGGTGTGGATACAGTTCATTATGTACTAAGCCAAGAGTTCTGAACCTTGAGTCCATGTACCCCGAGTGAGTACATGAGATACAGTCCCGTTCACTAGTTTATTTACAGGGGCTCGTCAGGTTTTGTTTACAGTCGACAGAAGGAAACTAGCAATAGTAAACACACTATGGAATCAAAGGAAAACAAATATCTCAATGTAATGATAATAATAGTAATAAATCTAAATAATCATCCCGAGACTCTACACAACAGACCGACTCTCTCTTCGTCGGCACGGGTGAAGGTGACTCACTACAGGAGCGTGAAAAAGACACGAACTGTGTACCTGAGAGAGTCACCTGTCCGTTTGTCTGTCATGAGTCACTGCCAAGGTGTTTTTTTATGTGTGTGTGTGTGTGTGTGTGTGTGTGTGTGTGGACTTTCGTTTGTAATGACGATAAAACACGGTTAATTATACAGTTATTAAACATAACTCAGACATATCATTGGAGTAGTATACAATATTATAGATAATCCGATTAACACGTTTATTAACCAAGGAACTTTTTGTTAAAACTCACCCAATGGATATATTTAACTAAACCAAAATACATATTAATATTACCTCGTACTCCACTACGACTACCTGTTACTACCACTAATACCACAAGTACCTGTATAAATACCTGTGTTACTCCTGCTACCACTATTTACCACTACCAATGCCATTAAGGTGATTGCCACTAGCTGTAATTACGAGCGCAGGTAATTCTTATAACCACTACCACTACCTATAATGGTACTCTCATTCTCACTGCTAATTGCCACTACCCTAACCACCATTATAACCATCGATGCATTACTATAAATATCACTACCACTATACAACTACTATCACCACAACTACCAACACTTCTACCACCATTACCACAACCATCAGCACTACCACCACCATTACCACCACCACTACTACCACTATTACCATAACTAACCACCACTACTACCGTCATAACCAGAACCACCACCACTACCACATCCACCACCACTACTACCACAACCACTCTCAAAGACCCTGAGAGGAAGTAGCTAGTTCAGTGGTTCCTATACCGTCCGGGAAGTAGAGTAGCGTGTTAGTTTAGGAGAGGAGAGGAGGAGAGGGAGAGGAGGAGGAGGGAGGGAGGAGGGAGAGGGTGGAGGAGGGAGGAGGAGGGAGAGGAGGAGGAGAGGGAGGAGGGAGGAGGGAGAGGGAGAGGAGGAGAGGGAGGAGAGGGAGAGAGAGGAGGAGGGAGAGGAGAGGAAGACATGGTAAAGAGATTGATATTGATGGAAAAGAGGAGAGGAAAGAGAAAAAAGATGGGAGAGAGAGAGACTGTCAGGAAAATGGTGCAAGAAAGGAAAGAACAGAAAGGGAGGAGAGCCTTGAAGAGGAGAGTGAGAAGTCAGGGAGATCTGGTAAGGAACCAGGAAGAGTAAGGGAGAGTGAGAGACGGCCAGGGAGGGAGTAGGGGAGAGTGAGAGACGGCCAGGGAGAGTAAGGAGAGTGCGTGAAGGTGTGGCGTGATGGCTGTGTTAGAGGCAGTAGGATGTAAATAGCTTCGACACCATTGATTATTTCTTCAGCCCTGTATGTCACCCCGATGTGTGTGTGGGGGGGGGTGACTGAGAGAAAGTTGACTAATTTAAGAAAATGCTATAGTGCTGTCCTACACCTCTCTCTCTCTCTCTCTCTCTCTCTCTCTCTCTCTCTCTCTCTCTCAGTATGTACACAATGGTGGAGTGTCAGCACTAGGTCACCTCTCTGTTGTATCTCTGTTGGTGTCAAACTTTAACACTGTGAGGCTGTTCTGGGTCACTGGGTCATGCATCTCGTTACTAAAACACACACACACACACACACACACACACACACACACACAGTGGAAGTCATTATTCAGAATTATAAATATACAATAAAACCTCTATTTAACGGGACTATAGAGAGAAAAGTCTGTTATATCGAGGGTCACTTAGATGTTAAACCTTCCTGAAAACAAAATTATTCACCTAACCTAACCTAACCTAACCTAACCCAACCTAACCTAACCTAACCTAACCTAACCCAACCTAACCTAACCTAACCTAACCTAACCTAACCTAACCTAACCTAACCTAACCTAACCTAACCTAACCTATAACCTAACCTAACCTAACCTAACCTAACCTAACCTAACCTAACCTAACCTAACCTAACCTAACCTAACCTAACCTAACCTAACCTAACCTAACCTAACCTAACCTAACCTAACCCAAAGTTCATATATTTTTTTCCCTCACCAAAAATAATTCCCCAACAACAAAAGTCATCTTTTGTTTTTATCTCTGAACCAACTTTTGTGCCATCCCCCCTCCTCCTTGACGTCACAACCCGGCCATAAAGTCCCCAGTATATTGCTCTAAACTTCCCTGCTGGTCATATACTGCGCCTGTATGGACACGGGGAACGGCGGACTACACGGTGGCACATAGTCCTAGAATAGTCTTTACTGAAATACTCTCTCTCTCTCTCTCTCTCTCTCTCTCTCTCTCTCTCACACACACAACAACAACAACCTGAACAAGATCACTTTAACACACACGACTCCCACCTAACCTAACCTACCTTGACCTTAACTTACCTGTTGACATATTAAACTAAGCCAATAATAATATATATGGTAGATGATATATAAAGTATATTACGCCATGTTAAGAGTTCCTTTACACACCACTAGCTGTCAATACCTCATTAATGGTGTGACAACGTGACCTTCAACTTGATGATGTGACCTCCAACGACGTGTGGGAGAGAGAGAGAGAGAGAGAGCTACCTACCATGCTAACAGAGAGAATAACAAATGAGTTACCTGTAATATTTTGTTTTTACACCAGACCACAAAGAGCATAATTACCAAGCTTTAGTCCTGGAGTTTTACTGATGGGAGGTGATGGGAGGTGATGGGAGAGATGGTAGGTGATGGGAGAGTTAGAGTAGGTTGTGACAAGGTTAGGTTACGTTAGGTTACGTTAGGTTACGTTAGGTTACGTTAGGAAAACAATTACTCTTCATCTTATAACGCTTGATCTGTGTCTTATAGTAAACACTGTCATTATTACTACAGTTAACGTTAAATATAATCTATAGACAGAAACTGTATCTCTTTATCCACTCAGCCTCCCTGTCGACTGTAATGATAGTGACTGGTGGCGATGACTGGATTATCAGCGGCAGTTTAAGGTAGTTTGATGTAGTTAGTGATATTTGATGGGCTGTTAATGATTGTTAGCGAGAGTTTAGAGGTTGTGTATGTAAGGGTAGGTCATAGGTTAAGTTAGGTTAGGTTAGGTGAATTGTTTGCCAGGGATTTTGAATTTAATTTTGATTTTTTTGTACTTGAAAAGGACGGATTGATGTGAGTAGAGCGAGTGGAGGCGTCTATGTGTGTGTGTCAGTCAGTAATCTGTAACTCATAAAAATGTTCCTAAAACACTATTCACGTCCCTTTGATCTTTACTAATAACAAAGTCAACACACGACTCCCACCTTCTCCCGTATATAAGTTATTCCTGCATTACTGATCTTCCCTTCCTTGACAATACCAACACGCTGTACTTCATTTTCTGTCGATCATAAAACATTATTTCCTTTTTTATTCATCCTTCTCTAGCCTCATTTCCCTCCACCCCGGTACTGCCTCATATGCCGCTCTGTGTTGGAAAGTTCTCACTGCCTCACCATTCATCTCTGGAACATTGATCCTCACTTGACTACCTCACGATTTTTTTACTTTTCTCTCAGTGGCTCCTGTGTGTGTGTGTGTGTGTGTGTGTGTACAGTAGGCGAGGTCTCTTGTCGTCTGAGCTGCTACAGGAAGTGTGTCAGAAGGGTGCCCACTGCCTTTTAATTAACCAACTGGGTGCCTCTACCAACCTATATACTGCTTCTGAGTCTAAGGTTCTGTGTAGGATGGCAGGTCTCTCTCTCTCTCTCTCTCTCTCTCTCTCTCTCTCTCTCTCTCTCTCTCTCTCGCTTTCTGCCAACATAAATGACAGACTAGTTACCTCCTGACAGTATGGTGTGGCAGCCAATCAGGTGATACTTTTGGCGGCTGATAATTACACTCTGGTACCGCCCTACCTCTCTCTCTCTCTCTCTCTCTCTACCGACAACACCTGTTCTTGTGAGTGTTGAAGCTGATGGTGGTGAGGTAATGAACTATCCTCAATATTGCTACAGTGAAACCTCCATTTAACGGACTTCTCTTTTCATCTAACGGACCCTCGATATAGTGGGCTTTCCTTTCGTTATAATCCGTTAAATAGAAGTTTCTATGTACTATATAATGTTAGGTTAGGTTAAGTTAGGTTAGGTTAGGTTAGGTTAGGTTAGGTTAGGAGTGTTGATCTGTGGGAAACACTTGGGTGGGTTTAATGTTGACTGATCTGTGACCTTTCGTGACCTTTTCTGACCTTTCAGGTATGACCAGAACACTGAAAACTACCACGATCATGTAGATACAATTTATATTTAGTACTCTAGATATTGTAACAAGATTCTCGGCGATATATTGTTCTTGGGCCTTAAGGAATGAACAAATAACAGCGATTCTTGTGTTCAATAATGTTATTTCCGTAATTAATTTCGTCCAATCAAAAAAGAAGAACACTGGCTAATAACATTCAACCAATCAAAGAACGACGATGACTTGGCTGTTGGTAATCTCCTCCAATCATCAGACGCCACCTCACTGTGGAGCTCAAATTTCCATCCAAATCATCACGCGGCAACGACTTCGGGCGGCGAGGACAGCCAACCAATCAGGTGTAAGTGACTTAAAGGATTGTCGGGGAAGGATTCAGAAGAGACGCAGATGTGGCAACGTTGTAGAGGAAATAAACAAGAGAAGATCGTTTGAGTGTTGTCACAGAATTTGAGACGAAAGAGATCGCTTAAGTGTCAACTCAGCACGAAGGGAAAAAAGGAAAAGCGCTCAAGTGTTATTTATGAATTTAAGTGAAAGAGAGCGTGTGTAGAAAGAGCAAAATACAGGTGGTCTAGGGTTTACCTGTGTTGACTGCCCCTCTCTCTCTCAGGGGCTTATATACCACAAGTGCTACAGGAACTACTTCATTAATGTCTGTGTGTATTAGGAATTTGTATTAGTCTATGACACTCACTGACACTCTCTGATCATCTCCCTGACACCCCGAGACACCCTGACACCCTCTGAACATCTTTTTAACACCCTGACACCCCCAGACACCCCACTGACCCTCCTCTTTGACACCCCTTATACTCAGTGGGGTTATGGGTCACCTGGGTGGACTAAGGGTTACTCGGGGCTCGAACCAACGACTCTTAATTTACTTTAATATCCAGGTTCTAGGAGTAACCAAACAAAAAGAAAAGTCAAGGGAATAAAAATAAATTAAGTAAACTTTAAGAATGCTTGTTACAATACTAAATGAAGAAATAAGATGGGCTTGAACAAATAATAACAGTTAAAGCCTTAACAGCCTTCTCACCTGGATATGAAATGTTTACCCAAATATTATTATGAATTTACGAATTATTTATAAAGAATCATTAGTATAGACAGTGATGTTTATGTAAGTATGAGTTGAATGGTTATGTAAGTATGAGTTGAATGTTTATGTAAGTATGAGTTGAATGTTTATGTAAGTATGAGTTGAATGTTTATGTAAGTATGAGTTGAATGTTTATGTAAGTATGAGTTGAATGTTTATGTAAGTATGAGTTGAATGTTTATGTAAGTATGATGTCCAGTTGTGACCAAAATCCCCTGGACATCTTTTGATAATGTGTGATATTATTTAAGAGTAATTTTGTAAATTTGATCTAAACATTATTTTTTTCGTGTTATTATATTGTGTTTATGTTGTTGTTTTTATTATTTGTAAGAAGAGCCACGATTGGTGTTTGCATTGAAAGAGGTGTTCCCATTGGTGTATGATGGAACCCTTCCACCCAGTCACGTGTCTTCATCCTAATTTTCCTCTTCCCATTTCTTCCCATTTCTTCCCATTTCTTCCCATTCCTCCTCCTCTTCCTCCTCCTCCTCTTCTCCTCCTCCCTCCTCCTCCCCCCCCTCCTCCTCGGTGCAGTGAGCCTAATGTTATTGGTTCTTTCTTGTGTAGAAATATGTTTCCCAGGATAACCATTACTCTTGTTTAAAGTTGACCGCACAGGACGAACAACATCACCTTTTTATTCTTAAGTATAACCAATATGGCGCGTCACTGTCTTGGCCCAGGTGTTTATGTTTGTACTTGTTTTCATTTTGTGTGAGTGTTCGCTGACCGACTGTTGTACTTATCCATAAATTCTGTAGTGTTAAAATTATGAAATAAAATATTGCATTATCGGTAATTTACCTGACTTAACCCAGTCTAATTAAGTATCCCTAAACTCTCTCTCTCTCTCTCTCTCTCTCTCTCTCTCTCTCACCATAAGCTCATCAGAGGTTTACACTACAACTGGTAACTAAAGATGATTCCCTCACTGGCCACACACCTCTCGTTAAGTGTCCATCTCTGTCTCATCCACTCGACGCCCAGATACAGGTCCTTCAGGTGTAGCAGTTACGACGGTAGAGTTTTAACACCTTCGTCAGTTTGTATTGTTATGTTACTTGGTGATAGTTTATGAGTCGTCCAGCCTGTTGTAGAGGCTGTGTGGGGAGGGACGAGGTCTGTGCTTGTGTTGTGAGACGTGTGTGTGTGTGTGTGTGTGTTCCTCTTTGTAATTATATATGAAATCGGCATTCACCAGCTATAAACACACACACACACACACACACACACACACACACACACACTCACACACACACACACACACACACTCACACACACACACACACACACACACACACACACACACACACACAATGTGATAGATGAGATGCACCGAGGCATTCATAAGAACAGTGACGTCATCTCCATATGCCCCTCTTACCCGCACCTGCCAGGCACACTCGGTTGATTGTCAACTTGGATGTTCCCTCCCTCCCTTCCTCCCTTCCTTAGTTCCCTCCCTCCCTCCCTCCCTCCCTTCCTCCCTTCCTTAGTTCGCTCTCTCCCTCCCTCCTCCCTCCTTCCTTAGCTCGCTGTCTCCCTCCTTCCCCTTCCTTCCTTCCATTCATCTTCCTTCCTCCTCCATCCCCCCTCCTCCTTCCTTGACTCTCACCCTCCCTCCCCCCTCCCCTCCCCCCCCCCTCATTAACACACATTAAAGGTAGTTAAGATAAATAATTAGGAACATTTTAAAAATATGTTGAGACTGAAGTAAAATCTGAGAAAAGTTGAAAAAAAAGTTTGAAGAAAATATCATAAACTTATTAAAAAAGATTAAACGAGAGAGAGAGAGAGAGAGAGAGAGAGAGAGAGAGAGAGAGAGAGAGAGAGAGAGAGAGAGAGATAGAGAGCGAGAGACAGACAGACAGAGAGAGAGACAGACAGACAGGAAAATGTAACAAAAATGAGACCGATATATAGATCGAGAAAGAGAGAGAAGGACAGGAGGGAAGGAGAGATAGAGACAGACAGACAGGTAACAAAGAGACAGACAGACAGAGATAAATAATAATAAAAGAGAAATATAGATAAAATAAAAAGACAGACAATTGAATTTTGTACAGAATAATATTATGATTAATAAAAACGAAAACAACAGAAAAATATTATTTAAAAAAATAAAACAACACACACCTGTCCACTGTATCGTCATTAACAAGACAGGTAGATCAATATAAACTGACAGAAGAATTAAATGGAAACTTGAAGGGGGAGGGAGAGGCGGGGTAGGGAGGAGGGAGGGGGGACAGGTGAGAGAGGGGGGACAGGTGAGTGTTAAGTTACCTGTTGATGTTAATCAGCCGTGTAGCACGAAAGGAACATCACCTGCCTTCACCTGAGTTGCTCGTCAGTGTATGTACAGTATGTATGTATGTATATATGTATGTATGTATATACCTGTATGTATGTATGTATGTACCTGTATGTATGTACCTGTATGTCTGTATGCATGATTCAATACTTAATGATAATTTCCTGGTAAGAGAAGAAGAGGTTATTGTGTTGGCTGTTCCCTTGATGCCCCCCCCCCGGCTGTTACACCCGGCACACATAAGACCATAAGAAAATAAGGAGTCTGCAATAGGCCGGTTGACCTGTGCATGGCAGCTCCTGTCGAGAGTTACTACCACTCTCTATCATCCATGAATCTATCTAGCCTCCTTTTGAAACTTTCCAGTGTTCCAGCACTTACTACAAAAGTTGCTAAGCTTGTTCCACTCGTCCACCACCCTATTTGTGAACCAGTTCCTTCCTATCTCCCTCCTAAACCTAAACTTATCCAACTTGAATCCGTTGCTCCGAGTCCTATCCTGCTCGGATATTATAAGAACTTTATCTATATCCCCTTTATTGATTCCTTTCACCCACTTAAATACTTCTATCATATCTCCCCGCACTCTTCGTCTTTCTAGGGAATGCAAGTTAAGTTTCTTTAACCTATCCTGATATGGAAGGTTTCTAAGTCCCGGAATCATTTTTGTCATTCTTCGCTGCACCGACTCTAGTGAATTTATATCCATTCTATAATAGGGCACCAGAACTGAACCGCATAATCGAGGTGCGGCCTGACTAGCGCAAGATATAGTTGCAATAAGACCTCTGCACTCTTGTTACTTACACTTCTAGATATAAAACCCAATACTCTGTTTGCCTTATTTCGAACATTAACGCACTGTTTTCTAGGCCGTAGGTCCGGGCTTACAAGTACCTCTAGGTCTCTTTCACAAGTCGATTTCTCTAGGTTGATGTTGTTAAGGCTGTATACATTATAAGTATTTGTTCTTCCAATATTAAGTACGCTGCACTTGCTGGTGTTGAATTTCATTTGCCATTTTTCAGACCACCCCTGCAGTTTATTTAGATCCTCCTGTAATGCATTTGCATCCTGCCCTGAATTAATTTGCCGCCCTATTTTGGTGTCATCCGCAAACTTGCTTATGTCACTGCTGATCCCAGTATCTAGATCGTTTATGTAGATTATGAACAAGAGTGGGCCTAGTACTGACCCCTGGGGAACCCCACTGGTTACACGGCCCCACTCAGATTTAACACCATCTACGCTGACCCTCTGCGTTCTATCGGTGAGCCATGACTTTATCCAATTTACAACTTTCCTCGATACCATGAGCCTTAATTTTTCTCAAGCCCCCGCTGTTACACCGCACCCCCTGGCTGTTACACCCATCACCCACCACCGGCATTGTTTTACGTTGCTTGGCTACAGTTACACCCATCACCCACCACCGGGAAATCATTTTTATCTCTAAAATTTATAAAATCATCAGTTTTATGTCGTTGCTTGGCTACAGTTTTTTTATAATATATTAATTTATTTTATAGGCATATAGTTCTGTTCGTGGCGGTAATTTTATATTTTTTACTTTATTTAACACTGAGGTAATTGCCCTGTATGGCATAGTTAATTAAGATACTTTATTTTAACAAGTTACTGCGGGAGAGGGAGGGGGTGTACATGTGATGTTCATTTATGACTCACTGCTTTACCCAGGCTATTATGTGGACACCTCCTCCCCAGGGTCTAGTGTGGACACTTCCTCCCCAGGGTGTAGTGTGGCCACCCTCTCCCCCAGGGTGTAGTGAGGACACCCTCTCCCCAGGGTTTTGAGGCGGCAGAGGTCGTGTCGCCCGATGATCAATATTACTCTCCCACGACCTCCTCGCTCCTGGCCTCCTGAGATCCTTCCCGGACCTGACCTCCCCAGACCTGACCTCTTCTTACCTGATATCTGTAGACCTGGCCTCCCTGGCCTGGCCTCCCTGACCTGACCTCCCCAGACCTAACCTCCCCAGACCTAACCTCCCCAAACCTGACCTTCCCTGACCCGACCTCCCCTGACCTGATCTGACCTACCCAGACCTGACCTCTCCTCTCCTGACGTCTTAGATCAGCTGAGACCACTTTAATATTAACAGGGGACCGGTGGTAGAAGCGGTACCGTTCTTGCCTCGCAAGCGAGACGTCACGGGTTCGATTCCCGGGCCAGTGGAAGTTGTTTGGACTTACTTCCTAGCCCCCACTAGTCCCTGTTCACCTAGCAGTAAAGTAGGTACCTGTTGTAAGTCGAAAGTTGCGAATTCGTATTCAGGGAAAGTTGTTGGAGCTTCCAATAACTTGATGACATAAACCACTGACTCTTCAGGCTTCTACGCCCTTGACTCTTCAGGCTTCTACGCCCTTGACTATTCAGGCTTCTACGCCCTTAACTCATGAGACATAAAGGCAAGCATGAACTTAGCATGCTTCCCTGTTGGGCGCTGTAAACGCTTCTGCGCTTCACCTTACACAAGGATGTAGGGGGGTGCCCAATAAATAATAATAAAAAAATATATATTTAATATTAACCTAACTTAACCTGACCTCCCCCCACCTCAGGTATTATTAGGTTGTTTACTTATGTGGTGAAGTAAGCTGGAGGGCTACGTTACGTTACGTTACGTTACGTTAGGTGAGCTGAGGTGCCTGAAATCTTAATGTTTTCCTTATTTCCACAACGAAATTCGAACTTTGGTCAAGCACACTTCCGCCCACACAGCCACCCAGCATCGTGAGGGCTGAGTGGGTGGATGTGGTAGGTGTCGCCGCCCACACAGCCACCCAGCATCGTGAGGGCTGAGTGGGTGGCTGTGGTAGGTGTCGCCGCCCACACAGCCACCCAGCATCGTGAGGGCTGACTGGATGGCTGTGTAGGTGTCGCCGCCCACACAGCCACCCAGCATCGTGAGGGCTGACTGGATGGCTGTGTAGGTGTCGCCGCCCACACAGCCACCCAGCATCGTGAGGGCTGACTGGATGGCTGTGTAGGTGTCGCCGCCCACACAGCCACCCAGCATCGTGAGGGCTGAGTGGGTGGTTGTGGTAGGTGTCGCCGCCCACACAGCCACCCAGCATCGTGAGGGCTGAGTGGGTGGATGTGGTAGGTGTCGCCGCCCACACAGCCACCCAGCATCGTGAGGGCTGACTGGGTGGCTGTGGTAGATGTCGCCGCCCACACAGCCACCCAGCATCGTGAGGGCTGACTGGTGGCTGTGTAGGTGTCGCCGCCCTCACTCTGCGCCGCCCTTCATGTGTACCGTGTCAACACCGCCACACTCAGTACACACCGCCCTGAACTATGACCGCCCACCCATAAACGATGCATCCAATTTCAGGTTTAATAGCCCCATTAATAGCTAATAGGTCTGATACTCACCTGATACTTGATTAATACACACCTGATGCCTAATTAATACCCACCTGATGCCTAATTAATACCCACCTGATGCCTAATTAATACCCACCTAATGCCTAATTAATACCCACCTGATGCCTAATTAATACCTACCTGATATCTAACTGATAACAAACTGATAATTAACAACAACTTTAGAAATATAGATGGAAAAAGTTTGCACTAACGTATACAGTAGAAGAGAAGTCGTGAAGTGAGAGATGAAATAACATAACAAAGATAACATTAGCGGTTTACACACTTCGAGTTCGAGAAGACGCAACAGGTTCCAAGGTGTTTTTTTACCGAAGAGAAGCAGAAATTGTCGTGGTTCCAATAATAAGACAAAATTTCACCATCAAGGGCAGATTTAACTCTTTTTCTCGATGATTCCAGCTTTTGTCAATAAACTATAGTAAATATTTGTAGAATATTATGTAATTAGCCTCGATTTCTTAGTGTGTACAAAAAATATTTCTACATTAGTTACGAATGCAAATGACATCATAGTGTATATGGGCGGAGCTACAGAAGAGTTTCCAAGTACCATTATCGTGAGAGAAACATCAAAGGTAAGAACACTAACAAGAGCCTCGAGTGATCTGTCTTGGTATACAGTCCTCATCAATCATATCCTGACTTCCATGATTTTTGGTAAGACAAGACTGGGATAGTCTTTTGTTTTATGAGGGTCGATATAGGAGAGAGAGAGAGAGAGAGAGTCATACGATAAGGTATACACAGGTCCCCCCAGCATCACAGGTCCCCCCAGCATCACAGGTCCCCCCCCAGCATCACAGGTCCCCCCAGCATCACAGGTCCCCCCCAGCATCACAGGTCCCCCCCAGCATCACAGGTCCCCCCCCAGCATCACAGGTCCCCCAGCATCACAGGTCCCCCCCCAGGGTCCCCCCAGCATCACAGGTCCCCCCAGCATCACAGGTCCCCCCCAGCATCACAGGTCCCCCCCAGCATCACATTACCCACCACAGCACAACACCATCTCCAGGATTCTTCTTACGTCACATTGCTTGGTTAGGTTAGGGCCAAGTGATCCTTCAACCATTGTGTTTTAACCTCACACTACCATGGGTGTGTGTGTGTGACCTGGGGGTGTGTGTGTGACCTGGGGTGTGCTGTGTGACCTGGGGTGTGCTGTGTGACCTGGGGTGTGCTGTGTGACCTGGGGTGTGCTGTGTGGTAACAACAAAACACAGGGAGGGAGACAAGCGCCGTGTGTCCTCCCTCCCGGATCAGGTAAACACCGTGACCCTGAGTTAGTGGTGAAGGGGAGTCACGTCTCATGTCTCACGTCTGTCTCACATCACAGTGGTCACGCCCCAGTCCCTCCCGTGTCACTGTCAACACTTTCACCTGTGGTACCTGACAGAGATCATCTTCACTGTAGTATCGAGATTAATTTACTTTTCCGTGAGCTGGTAAGGTGGCCGAGTGGTTTGAGAACTTGCCTACAGTCCTCAGGGGTCGCTGGTTGGGCGTCTCTTCAATCCATCTCTCCTGTTTTCTTCACTTCCTCTTCCCTTCCATTTCCTCCTCCTGACTCCATTCCTCATCCATTTACCTCTACTTCCCTGACTCCATCCTTCTCTCCCTCTCCCTCTCTCCCATCACCTCCCAGCCCCCTTAGCCCTTAGATCTTTTCCCACTTTAATCTACTTCACCTCCCAGTTTTTGTCTCCTTCCCCTTTCCTTTCACTCGACAGCTCTCTCTCTCTTTTCTTTATCCCTTCCCTTTTTTTCACCCAGTCTCCCTTCCCATCTCCTCCCTTCCTTCCCATCTCCTCCCTTCCTTCCCATCTCCTCCCTTCCTTCCCACCTTCAAGCTCACAAAGCAGAGTTTCAATAGATGGCGTGTGTCGACCACTACGTCAGAGAGGAGAATATGTAAACAAACGCGCATCGACAGCTACGTCATTAACTACTACAAGTAAACACCGATCCATTGGCCATATTAGCAATGGTTTAATCAGCGGCCTGAGTAGATGAGGAGACGACACCAGAATTAATTTTTACGAAGGCGTCAAGCAAGCTAAAGATATATCAGAGAATGTGTGTCGACTCTGACGTCATGGTCTATAATTTGGAAACAACTAATGTGTGTCAGCCATTACGTCACGAACAAGAATACATCGATAGATATGTCACTCATAGACGTCAGAGGCCAACCAGAGGAAGGGGCACACACACACACACACACACACACACACACACACACACACACACACACACACACACACACACACTTGTCTTCTCTCTTCAACAACTAAGACAAAAGATTGAGAAATATTAAGATATTCCTCAATTAAAATACTGACCAGATGTACTTGATTGGTCCGTATAATGGCCAGATGTACTTGATTGGTCCGTATAATGACCAGATGTACTTGATTGGTCCGTATAATGGCCAGATGTACTTGATTGGTCCGTATAATGACCAGATGTACTTAAGTATTCTGTTTTCCTCGTCAAGATACTAACAGCTCAAGTACTATATAGAGAGACCTAACCTAACCTAACAGCTCAAGTACTGTAACAGATAGACCTGGTTCCTGAGGCCTGTGGGGAGGAGGAGGAGGAGGAGGAGGGGGTAAAAATATCACACTGTAAACATTTTGTGGACTTTTGTAAACATTTTAGTCAGCTTCACCATCGAGTCAGATTTATTCAGTAATAGAACTCCTTAACCCTCGACACGTTAGGTTAGGTTAGGTTAGGTTAGGTGAAATATTATCCATAAATCAGTTATGTTTTATCATTATTAATTAAGTTTAGAAAAATAGTGACCAACTTCCGCCAGTCATTTGTTTACAACTTTCTAGGCGTCACCTGCCAGCTGGGTGTGTTGGGAGCCCTACACACACACACACACACACACACACACACACACACACACACACACACACACTGGCTTTAACTTTTCCTTACCGAAATTTAATTTATACCATCTATAATGTATACATAAAACAACATTTTGATTTATATACACACACATACACACACACACACACACACTCACCACACCTTGACTCACTCACTCACACACCACCACACCTTGACTCACCCACCCACCACCAACTCACCACACACTCACACACCCACCACCACCTCACTCACCACCACACTCCACCACCACCCACCACCACCACCTCACCACTCCACACTCACACCACTCCACCACCAACCCACCAATAACCCACTCAATAACCTCACCACCACCTCACCACCACCACCACCTCACCACCACCAACTCACCAATACACTCACTACACCTCTCACTCACTCACACCTTCACTCACTCACCCACCACGCTCACTCACTCCACCACCACCACCACTCACTCAATAACTCACTCACAACTCACCACCACCTTACCACTCCACCACCTCACTCATTCACCAACCCACACACCCACCACAACCACACCACTCCACACCTTCACCACCCACCTCACTCACCCCTCCACCCCCACCACCCACCACCTCCACCACCCACCTCACCTCACCCACACACACTCCACCACACCTTTACCCACCTCACTCCACCTCCACCACACCTCACCACCACCCCCACTCCACCTCACTCACCTCACCCACCACACCTTCACCACTCACCTCTCTCACCTCACTCACCACCAACTCACTCACACACTCACTCACTCACTCACTCACTCACTCAATAACTCACTCTCACTCACCCTCACTCACTCACTAACTCACTCACTCACTAACTCACTCTCACTCACACACCTTCACTCACTAACTCACTCACTCACTCACTTACTCACAACTTCACTCAATCACCCTCACTCACTCACTCACACTCACTCACTCACTCACTCACTCACTCACTCACTCACTCACTCGCTCACTCACTCCAAAACCTTCCCTCATCCAACTCGTTATATTAACTGTACCGCATTAATTAACAAACACCAAAATAATTAGCCTCTAGGTACACAGGTATAACAGGTAACTCCTCAGCCTAATTATTTATAACGTAAAGAAGATTAATGAGTAATTATTCCTGATTATTTAGAATGATGACAGGGATTAATTAGGCTTGATTTAATGACAGGGATTAATTATGCTTGATTTAATGACAGGGATTAATTATGCTTGATTTAATGACGGATTAATTATGCTTGATTTAATGACAGGGATTAATTATGCTTGATTTAATGACGGAATAATTATGCTTGATTTCATAGAGTAAGGAATGATGGGATTTAATTATGCTCATTAGCTTATTAATCGTGCAAAACAAAGCTTGGGATTTAATCAGGTTTTATAATGCCTAGCTTAAGACAGATTAGGATTATATTGGATTATACACTGTAAGGTAGATTAAATAGGGTAAGAATATATTAAATAATTACACACACAAACAGATAATCTTATAATAATTCAGTATCATAAAATTATAATAATCAACTAATTATCCACGATATAATTACATAAATGTCTTACCTTTTTTAAGATTATCCAGTTACCCTCAAAGGTCCGGTTAAACGAAGGTCCGGTTAAACGAAGGTCCGGTTAAACGAAGGTCCGGATAAACTACCTTGGTTAATATATTCAGTCCGCTTAATCGATTATCTCAGGTCATTTTTCTCACAATATGTCTTCTCGATATATCTCTCTCTTTCTCCCTCTCTGTCTCTCTCTCTCTCTCATTCAACAGTTTATATTTTACATGACCAACAGAGAGAAGTTTAAGTTTATTTTCCGATCGGTTGGTTGTTTGTTTTGAAAATAAAAATATTGGAACATGGCTGAGAACTGTAAATAAATCACTATACGAGCCTATTTCTTTTTTGTTGTTATATTTTTTTTTTTACTTCCTGTGATACGTCGTCTTTAACTCTGGGTTGGGATAACAGTATTCATCTGACATTTAACTGCGTATTAAACAGAGGAACAATGACATACTGTATATCGTTCATATGTCCACTGGAGATATATCTTAAAGAATCATTATATGTTTAGGCTTGTATCTCCTACCTGTAAACCACTTCAGGGTGATCCAGGTCCTCAGGTCAAGGGTATAAGGATCGTATTTATTATTGCCACAATCACTGTCACTCCCGGTGCACCCACTGGCATTCTATTTCCATGAAAAATGTATAAATTAATCCACTCCTCTTCTCTCCTGGTTTATTTCTGCTCGTATTATAACATCTCAGGCTTCCATGATGGGGTGTTGTTTGTGTATGAGCAGCAAAACAACAGCTGTGGGCGGTGAGGGAAGCAGCGGCGGCAGAAGGTGGTGGAACAGCGTATCAGCCGCCGCAGGAGAGAGGAGGTGCGTGTGCTCTCGCTGTGTCTGCTAGCAACAACCTGTTAGTGCTAGGCTCCACCACCACCACCAACCCAGCCGCTCCCCTCTCTCTCTCTCTCTCTCTCTCTCTCTCTTTCACCACGCTCTCTCCCCTTCTCTCTGTCTCTTCTTACTCCCACGTTCTCTCGCTCTTTCTTACTGCGCTTTCCTTTTTATCTTTATTCCTTCTCTCTCTCTCTCTCTCTCTCTCTCTCACCCCGACAATAACAATCAACTCCCCAACAGATACAAAACATCATTCCTTCCGTCTCCCTGCCATCATTTTATCGTCTTTGCTTATAAGTTGTTGAGAGTTATATTTTATTGAACTTTGGGGGGTTTTACTGGCATCGTTGATTCATTGTTTTGATTCTTTATTCATCGTTGATTCATTGTTTTGATTCTTTATTCATCGTTGATTCATTATTTTGTTTCATTGTTTTGTTTCTTTATTCATCGTTGATTCATTGACGTGAGTAAGGCTGTCCAGTGATAGTGATATTAACCTTTGAGTACGATGATAGCCCCTTGAGTACGATGACCCCCTCGAGTACAAAACCTTACTGTCATCGTACTCGAGGGCTTAAGGCTGTCGTACTCAAGGGATTAATGATAAAAGACAAGTTTGCTACGACCATTTCCAATATTTACCTCTATTTAGCGGACTATATGGAGAGGAAGTCCGTTATATCGAGGTAACATGGAGAGACGAATCCATTATATCGAGGTTACGTAGATAGAAGAGTCCATTATATCGAGGTTTTACTGTAATCCTCCTCGATCACTGTACCAGACCGACAACACCTTTATATGACTGATCAATACAGTCGCCATGTCAACACCCTAGAATTGGTCTGTTTTTAGGTCCTAAAAGGTCAAGGGTCAAAGGTCAAGGACACCATGACCCAACATAGCAACACCGATAATATAACAGTAGTAACCTTGTCCAATGTTGGCATCACCTTCATGTGCAGTTTAGTTTGAGTGCTGGTCTAGTTCAGTGTCTTGGAGTTATCAGTCATTTCTAACATTATTCTTATTTTCTTTGATTTTTATTCTTATTTGTATTTAGTTTTTGCCTTTATGTTATTTCCATCGTTTATTGCGTCTGTCTTTTAATAATGACCAATACGGTCCCATTAGGTCCGTATCGACTGAGATACGGATTATTGAGATAATTCAATAATCGAGACGTATACATCCAGGTGCCCTATAGCCAATAGTTCGGTCCAATCTGGCCAGGTGAGCTGTGCCAATTACCGGTGGTGATAATGAGAAACGCTGACTAATTAAGGCAGGCTTATCGAGAGTATACACTAATATATCTCACGGAGGTAACTGGGAGAGTCATTAACCTGAGAGAAAAAGTAATTGAGATATTTTGGGGTAATTAATTAGCTGAGATGACTATGAGCTCATACAAGATAACTCACTAATGACGTGGAATAATGTATTAGATTAGATTAGGTTAGATTGGATTAGATTAGCTTAAGGTAGTTAAGGTTACATTTTGGTGGTTTGGGGCCAAAAATTAAATTTTGCTGAAAAGCACAGTATGGCTACTCCTGAGCTGGCTGATTATGATTATGTGGTCCACGATTCGATTGCAGAGTAATTAGTGGCCAAAATGACCCATGAAAGATGTTACTGACATTTTTCAATGCGAATTACTCATCAACTATAGGTTTCCAAGGAGTGATTTACTGTTTGTGTGTTATTCTTAAAGGACTTAATTAGTTAAACCCTTAAATTTCAATTCTGAGAAAAACGTATAATTTTGGTCAAAAATTTTGCAAGGTGTAAGACTTACATTTTAGGGGAGAAATTCATAAAACTAGGGAAATAAATTATTAGTTCAGGGGAAAACGTATTAACTTAGGGGGTAACCTAGTAAACCGGGGGGGGGGACTTATTAAACTAGATTACTTATCAGTTCCGGTAATTGGCCCAAGGTAGGAGGGGGGGAGGGGGTAACTTACTAAGAATACTGCCCCGATCATCATAACAACGTATTTCAAAGTTATTAGGCACACCTGTTTGTCAGTAACTATTTTGACGTAAAGGGGAAATAAGTCACCAAATACCAATTAATTGTCCCGATAAACCGCGTGGATATGAAAGTGTGTCGTATATCATTATAAAACGTTGTGTATATGGGTTTAGGTTAGGTTACGTTTATTGATGATGTGGAAGGTGCCGATTGGATAAGGTGTATTGATCAAATGGAGCCGTACCGTTTGTGTGACGATGACCGTAAGTGGTAGGGAGAAGGGTAGTTTGTGACAGGGAGGGGTGAGGGAGGTAGGGGTGGTAGGTAGGAGGAGGAAGTGGTAGTGGTAGTGGTAGTAGGGGTGAGGGAGGGGGGAGATGGGGGTTCATTAGCAGCAGAGCGACAGGTAAGGCCCACCTGAGCCACGCCACCATAATAGCCTACGCCCAACAACAACAACCAGAAAGTTCAGTAGGACAGTAAGAGACAGAAAGAGACAGAAAGAGACAGAGACAGATTCATATGGTCGCACCCGATTCCCCCCCCCCCCTTAGTCCTGTTAGATTTGGTTAGGTTAGGTTAGGTTAGGTTGGGTTAGGTTAGATTAGGTTAGGTTAGGTTAGGTTAGGTTAAGTTTCGGTAAGGGTTAATCTTAATGTAAAATAAGCTGGGGTGCCTTATCTTCAAGTGATACATTTCCTTCCCCTCCGTCATAATTCACAGATCTATTTCTGAACGACCATTACTAAATTAATCTGATCTGTTATGGCTCCTGGCTCAATGGCTGGCTAGAGCAGGGTTCATTTCTCCTGGGTCCTAATTTTTTATCTCACTGGAAATTCAGGGTTGTAGAGTTTACTACTTACTGAATTAGTTTCCTCCCTCGTTTGGCCTCCTCAACCACTATTACAACCCGTGGTAGTTAATGAGTTGTTCATTGAGCTGCAACGCCACATCGACAAAATCACAACCATTTTTTGTTTTAATTGACAAGGTAAATTGTTAGCGTGACGTCACAGTTCACTTACTAGCCGTCAACCAATCAACGTCCACGAATTATAACATTTATCAACGAAATTAAAAAAATGGAATGAAGTTGATCGGTTAATTAGGAATGTTTGGAATGGAAAAAAATCCCTGAAACCACGATTTTTTTGGTATTTGTTTTCCATAAGACCTAACCAAACTTAACCAAATGTAAGTTAATGTAACGTATATAGATTAACTTAACCTGGGTTATGGTACTAATGATTCGTGTTATACTCTTGTAGTGTAAAATACAACCAGAAGTTACTGTATGGAGAACTTTAAACTGTCGCTTTAATTCACAACATCCATCCATTCTTTCTACGACAAAATTCGGCCCCCAAAAAATATTATATACGAATAAAAAAATATTGACGCTTCTGATGAACTAAACTTCCATATAATACTTTTTCACACTATTAAATTATTCATCATTTACAACGTGTGTAATTAAATAGAAATTAACTAAACAATGAAGGTGTGAGTGTCTGTCTGGTAACTCAAATAATGTTCCCATCACCAGTGTCAAGTATTTCCCTTACGGCCAAAAGTCAATTTGCTTTTCTCGTCCCGATGTTCAACACTTTAAAATGTCCCATGAGAAATACAGACGCCATTAGGGATATTGAAAATCGCATATTGTTCTTGTTTCTTGCCATCGAGGTCATATAAGATGGTGCCATGACCTGTGTGTGTGTGTTGCAGCCGTTGTGTTTGAAGCACCATGAACCTCGGGCAAAGATCACGACCCACAACGGGGCCTAGTGGGGGAGAAGATTAAGAGAGTAAAAATAAATTAAAAATGGATGAGAAAAAACCCTATATTAATGCACACCACGAAGATGACGGAAGACCAGCTTTTTGGAGCGAGACATTGTATGATGGACACAGGGGAAGGCAGGGTACACCACAGTAAAAATTTATCGGTGATTCATTCGTGTGACAGGAGTTTGTGGCTCTCCTCACATTCATTTATTTCGTCTGAAGTAAACGTCTTCTGCGTTGATGTTGTCGGAGTAAGTTAATGTACAGTACTTACTGAAGGATCTATACTTGGAGTCGTCAGCGGTCTTCTGAATGAAGTGGCGCCTGCGTAATATAACAAAGGAGCAATGTTGCCAATCAATTTTCAGGAAGATCTTCTGTTTGAGTATTTTATTTTATTTATTTTCAACACAGGCCATATCTCATTTAAAGTAATATTTATGTAAATGTTAGATTCTAGCAGGCACTAAAAAATACTTAATTTATGAATCATTAGAATTTGATTCTCATGTATGGTTAAGAGATGGTAACTGTGTCACTCCCGGCCACCAGAAGGGGTTCCCGGGTTCAGCTGTGCACGGCGGCATTATTGATCACCATTGAGTATGGTGCCAACAAGTAGCAGCTGGCTTGGTGAACCTTCCCCTCACACCGACAATGGTTGATCACACTTCACATACACTGTTAAGTGATTTATCTAAACTTCTCCATTGAGTTGACTCGGCACAATCCAAGTCTCTGTTCTCGTGGACACTGACTCAGCTCATTGTTCCTAGCGAAGAAAAAACTAAACTGGGCAGCCTCTGAAGGTGCTCAATATTGTTTAAGCTGTACGGGATCCATAACTGTGGCAAACACATACGGAAAATGAAGATCTTAGCACTCAACATGGACACAAGAAATATATACGGGTATATAGTATTTATCTATAGTCAGGTTGCAGATGGCGTCATTTTCCATAAGCCTCACCACGTCCAGATACACCAACACCAACCACTTGTTTTGTTACCTGCTGTTTTTAATTGTTAATAAATAATACTGGCCCAAAGGTTGTTAGTTGTTAACGCAATAATACACCACCACAGCCAGTCAACACAAACATGAGTTAAGTCACACAATAGATGCTTAAAACTTGATGTTAATTACGTTTATGACAAGTGTGTGGAAAGAGACTTTAATTAAATTATTAGTCAGTAAATATTAAGTAATCCACGCCACATGACTTCACACTTCACTGAGACTAAACCATAAATACACTTATCTCGAGTTACAATAGAGAGAATTAATGTAATGTATATGTTTTTTATAGAATATCTGGGTAAAACTAATTTCAGTTTGACATTCTAAAGAAAAAATAAAGCAGCGTGTACCAGGTGAGAGTCCCCAAATATTTACAAACGACAGGAAGCTTTTATTATACACAGCACCTCACACCCCAGACTCCCTGACTCCCAAAGACTCGTAACCTGAATTTTCTCTTGTAACTGACGATGTGGGAGCCTTCAGTACATGTGGAGAGGATAAAAGTAAATCATCTATCACATTTACTACCTGTAGCCTCTTGCAGTCGTATGTGGACAAACTTACTACAAAGAAATCTGCATATTTATATATTAACTTAAATACAACTTTCCGATCAGTGGCGAAGAGGATAAAAGTAAAAGTAAATGTATAGTAGGCTAGCCAGTAGACTGAATTTGAATCAAATATAAATTTACTGTGAATTTTAGTTTAACAAATTTATTGGCAGAGCTTGTAGTACAGTTTGCCTATTCTGAGTAATTCAGTCAGGTCTTGACACTGAGGGTGGTATCACTTCTCACTGCCATGCAGGACAGAGGTTCACACACAAAGAGTTGCATCATATTCATTGACAGTACATATACATATATGTAAACACACACACACACACACATATACATATACATACATACATATACGTATATACATACACATATACATGTACACGTACATATACATGCACACACGCACATGGGTGGTAAAGTAATAATAATAATAATAATAATAATAATAATAATAATAATAATAATAATAATAATAATAATAATAATAATAATAATAATAATAATAATAATAATAATAATAATAATAATAATAATAATAATAATAATAATAATAGTAATAATAATAATAATAATAATAATAATAATAATAATAATAATAATAATAATAATAATAATAATAATAATAATAATAATAATAATAATAATAATAATAATAATAATAATAATAATAATAAACGCTGTTGTGAATGTTTTAAATGACCCGCCTCATGCCTCGGGAGGAGACATCTTTAGCGTGATTTAAACAGATGCCAATGGTGTTTTTCGTGACAAAACTATACATAGAAACACATTTAAAAATATCTCCAGAGAACTGTTATATATTTATACATATAATACAATACATACGTTAAATTTTCATATTTGTTTTATTTCCACAAGTGCTATTAATTGAGGCATATTATTGATTATTTAAAAACTTAGCTAGCAACTAATATTAAATGGTCGTGAATTCAACCAATCAACAATTAGTTTACATTTAGCGGGAAAGTTAAGTTGACCAATCAGCGTCAGGGTAGACCAGCTGATGGGGTGAGTGTTTCCCGCCAAATACAGACGAGTAAACACCCAGCCTCTGTCTCTTGTGTCCCGAGTTATAATCCAATTTTATAGAGGAAAAAGTGATTTACCAACGTATACAGTTATATATAAAGGAAGGTAAGACATCATGGAATAAATAACTACAGATAATATAATGATTTAATCCCCAGGGAGTTGGGAAATGAGTGAGAAGAGAGATGACTGTGTGAGAGCCATTGAAGCCTAGTTATAAAGGGGTTTTAAATAGTAATTATAATTGTTAATCTATATCATAATAGGTATAGATTCAGTAGTGTCTTATTTGGTTTGATTAGGTTTACACACAGGGGGTTCCTTAGGAGGTTAGATCAGGTCCTTTTGGTTTCTCTGGTTAGGTTAGGTTAGGTTAGGTCTTATCAGGGATTTTTATGTTTTTTACCCCACAATTTTTCTTTATGTACTTGAAAGCCCTCTGCCCACTTTGTGTGATCAAAATTGCATTTCTTAAAGTGAAATAAAAAAGTAAAAAACTCAAAATAAAACTTTCCGACAAACACTGCAGGAGACTGTTAACATTGGAAGGAGTTTATGGAATTAGTTCATTTTTTCCAGAGATATTGTTTGGATGAGAGTAAGTAATAAAAATAAGACAATTTGGAATAATATCAACATCACCACAATCCCTGGTTGTGTATGTGTACAGTGTATGTATGGGTATGGTACGTTTATGTATGCGAGTCATTTAATGTGATTCGTGTATTTCAGATGCCAGGAAAGCAGGAGGCAATCAGTTTCCCCATACGAAAAACGCGGTGCTCGGGGACCAAGTCTGAATCGGTCATTTCAACAGATTCGTCTCACTTAAGTGTCAAAAGCTGTTATATCAAGTTGGATGTGACTGATAATGTACTAATATCACCTTCCAAGACAGGACCACAAAACAGACTCAAGGATGTACACAGCGGCCCATGGAGATCTTCACGAAAAACTGAAACATCGGCAAAAATCGCCGACACGTGTGATAGCCCTCGGAGATCGTCACGACTTGTTGGCACTCCACTGAAACCTGCCAACACCTGCAGCAGTCCACCCAGAGATACTACTACACAAACTACCGACCGTTACCACAGCCCAGAGAGATCATCGCGGAGAAGTGAAATCTCACCTAATCTGACGGATGTGTGCGGGAACCCACGGAGAACATCACGTAGGTCGGTAACACCTGTGAGACGAGGAGAATCCAAGACACCGAGCAAACGGAGATCAGATTTACCAGGTGAGGCTCGAGAAAATATTGTGAAGAATAACATCATACGGATAGTTACAGTGTTTTTGTTACTTAATAGGAAGTAAGAGTGTCTGGTGAGCTGTAGATACCATAGCCTGATGTATATGTGTTAGTGCTACAGATCATTGATGATGGCTTGTTGATGCTGTGCTTTTCTAGGTGATACAGGGCTAAATCCTTAATGCAGATTAGTATAATTTTTTTTCATATGCCATTTTCTTGAAGCCAAAAATACATGTACAGTAGAGTACCTGCAACTACAGTACTGTATTTTTAGAATATCACCGGCACTGTTGTACTGCACTGTACGACCTGGTGAATTTATCCTCTCAGTTGAAATGTCTCATCTGAATTTCTTCTGCTTGCCACTTTTGTTCTTTCAGCTTTGTATCTTATTCTCAAGCAACATTCATAACTGTGCTGATTAATTAGCGGCCTTGGCCTATACAGGGAAACCTCCATATAACGAACTTCTCTTTCCATGTAATCCATTAAATGGAGGCTTCACATCTAACCAACCCTTGATATTACCTACTTTCCTCCCCACTTAGTCTGTTAAATAGAGGTTTCATTGTACCGGTAGTAAATTTCAGTCCTCGGTACAATCATTCGTTCTCCTCTGTTAATTGCACCATTATCTTGCTTGTACCACTCCATGTGTGTGAGTTACATTTCTTTAGGAGCAGCTTTGTTAATGATAATATTCCATTCATATTGTGCAAGCAGAATTTGATTGTTGGAGGCAAAGTATTTTTCAGAATATTTCAGAAGTTTGTGATATGTATAAGGTATGCCAATATGCTGTGGTTAAGGGAAGATACTCTATGGATTGTGTGGAGATGTGTGAGAATAAGTGGTACATATTCAGTATATCCCACCCAATCCATGTTACTTTAGGTCCCATGACTCGTAAATCACTTAAGCTTAGAATCATGAAACGAGGTTAGGTTCCATCTCCAAAAATTAGCTTTGTCTTACAACACTATAATTTTCTCTTCTTGAAATGTCTTTACCTCTTGATCCATCGCACAGAAAAGTTAGAGAGGAATGAATATAAGATACATTAACTTTTGTGTTTGAAGTAGTGGCAGGATTTTTCATTGTATACTGTGCTGAGGCTAATTTGTTTTTGCAGATGTAGATGGTGGACAGAGCCCTACCAAGAGATCAGTTATGCAAAAGCTGGTTTTGGAGACCACAAAACTGACACCATCTAAAGCTCGCCGCAAATTAATGTCTGACGATGTGAATGGTGAAAATTCTCCCTCACCTTTGACCCCCAGAAAAACACAACAAAATGTACCGTTGAGCCCAGTCAGGTTCTCCTCTCCTACCAGATCTTCCGGCAGCATTGAGCCGAGAATACCTAGGATGCAGACCCCTCAGAAGTCCCCATTGTCATCGTCCAACATAACCAATAGAGGAACATTTCACAGTCCTGCCAGATCAACGGTGAAACGCCTAGATTTAAGCAGCCCCATGAAGTCACCATTGAGACGTCTCGACATGAACAGTCCATTAAATTCTCCGCTAAAAAGTTTGGATGTGGACGGCCCGAGAAGATCACCGCGTAAGCTTAATCAAGAAAATTTTCCTAGCCCACGAAGGAGTCCGAGAAAGTTTGCACAGTCTCCCATGTATGTGAGCAGCCCGTCCTCCCTGGTGTCAAGACTCTCACTGGCCAGTCCCACTAGTACAAAGAAGGACATAGCTGTTGGACTTTTTAAACCTGATGGTAAGTCTTACACAGGGTATATATATTTATTTATTTATTTAATTTTTTTTTACATAGATTTAGTGCTTACTTTCAAATTATTCATGTCTATTCATGTTGTTTTTCACTTTTTATCCCCTCTGCACTGGTCCAGAGAGGAGTGTTCAGCAGCTGGTGTGTGTGTGTCTCATCAGTAATCTAAAGTTATCTGTCTTTAATTGAAATGTTGTAAAATCATCTTGTTTATTAAATACTAACCAGGATGATACATCATCTTTAGGTTTGTTTCTACGCCATAAATTCAGGGTTTTGGCATGCTAGCCTCACCATGAACGTACATCATGTTAGCTTATAATCACAGACCAGCAGTTGACCATCTCATTGATCTTTTGAGACAAGTTGTAATCTCTGACACCTTGGAAGTACAATCAACTACTAAAGTCCTCTCCCTCAGAACCACGAACCCCCGAGAGATTCAGACACATGAATCCGAAGCATTTATGTTCAGAATAATCTATCAGTCTATTGCTTTGGGTTCATGAGTCTGAATCTCTTGGGGGTTCGTGGTTCAGGGGAGAGGCGAATGAACTTTAGTAGTTGACTGTACACATACTTTATACTCTAAAAGTCCTTCTCCATAGCCAACAATATAAATAATGGAAATTCCTTCCTTTTCCTCTAGTGACTGCTTACCGTTCTGTTCGTCAGTGCTTGAACACGGGAACTCCCACTGTGTTGTTGTGTAGAGAGAAGCAGATCTGTGACATGCAGGAGTTTCTGACACATCACCTGACCAAAGCCAAGCCTGGGTCTCTTTATGTCTCTGGTGCACCAGGCACGGGGAAAACTGCATCTTTGAACTCCATTCTTGACAGTTTAGAAGTAAGTAATGTTTTTTATTTTAATGCCCAATTATTATCAGTGTGTATTTCATGTATTCCCCTTGTACTGTACTGTAATGTTTTTGCCTTTTAAATTTCCTGTATACAAACACTCACTTTCAGCAGGTTAGTGTGGTGACTTTCTGTGATAACTTGAAAAATATCAGTAGTGTTGGCAGAATTCTTGTTCCTAATACAATGTACTGTACTGTATGTATATGTTTTATGTATATATGCAGTTCTGTTAATACTGCTGTACTTTATTTTTTTGAAATGGGATGATTATTTTAAGATTCACTTCCAGGTAAAGAAAATTAAGAGGGTGTTCCTGAACTGCATGAGACTGAAGACATCGGGCACCATATACAAAACAATAGTGTCAGAGCTCGGTCTCAAGGTGCGGACAACAGAGAGGGAGAACATGAACCTCATTGAAAAGGCTCTAACCACATCAAAATGTCCTGTGTGAGTAAGAGCACCTAACCAGGCTGTACAGATTATGTGGATCATTTACTTGTCCCGGGCAAGTGACTTTTGAAGTTTATTTGCCTGGATATTGTTTTAACTTGTGTCTGTCTAAATGATGTCAGTGGTGGTAACACTTGTTATATGTAGTTGCCAGTTACCTAAAAGTACAGTATTACTTTTTCATTGTTTTGATCAATGTTAATGTGGCAACAAATTTAACTGCATTCACTTCTTGTACACCAAACATCCTAACATAAGAATTTCATTCAATTTTTGACTGGAAGAGGATTTTTTAGTGTTTCAGTATTGTCAAGTTTTAGTTTTAAAGAAGGCCATCAACTCTGTGTTCACAATGGTATATTAGATATTGAATCAAAACTCTGATGCCTTAGGTGGTCATATGACGAGGGTTGTATGGGTGATGTTTCACCATTCTAGATATGAAAATATTGTAAAACCTCAATACCTATATAACAGACTTATCTCTTCGTATAACCCGTTAGATGAGGGGTTTCCACATCTAACAGACCCTCGATATAAAGGTATATATGGTCCCTTAAATAGAGGTCTCACTGTTCTGTAAAACCTTGATATATGTCTCCTTGTTCTTACTGATTAATCTCAAAGTTGATCCTGAAGTCAGTAAAGGAATTACAGATACATTAGAGCCAGATAGTTTACCATGGGCCCTCACTTGTCTCACTTTTTAGGTCTGGATATCAGCCGTGTTTTACCCTGTTAGATGTACTTTGACAACAGACTTTCTCCAAACAATAAAAAATCCTCCAGCAATAACCATTTTTGTTTGGATATGAAAAATATGTGCCATCCCTCTGTGTTAGTTTGGATACCTTTGACTCTGGCCCAAAAATAGCTTTCATTAATAACAATAATAATAACTAAATAAATATGTGAGACTAGTTGTGTTTATTTATGTGTTTTTATTTATTTATTTATTTGGTAGATTAATTATGCTTGATGAAGTGGACCAGTTGGACAGCAAGCATCAGGAGGTATTGTACACTATATTTGAGTGGCCAGCACTTGCAGGCTCCTCACTGGTGCTAGTGGGCATTGCCAACTCCCTCGACCTGACAGACCGAATCCTGCCCCGGCTTCAGGCTCGGCCCACCTTCAAGCCGAAGCTCCTCCACTTCCCACCCTATACCAAGGCGGAGATCATTAAAATTATTAATCACAGGATACAGGAGGTATGATCTTCATTTGTTTAAGATATTTGAATTTGTTCAGTCTTGCTAGCCTTCTCTCCCACTGTGTTTCCAGGTGTTGAGAACCAAGTACATACTCTTCTGCTCTCATCCATTCACTATTAATGACTATAACATCCCCATAATCCCCTAGATCCCATGCTCTGGTAACATGAATATCACAAACAGAACAAGAAAAATATTAAAAAATATCAGCTACATCCTCCACCATGCTGCGTGACATCATGCGGTGACGAGGGATTTACTTCACAGACTTTTGGTCATCATGTTCGTGGTCTCTGTGATATATTTTGTTATTATCAGAGTGTTCCGCAAGTGTGGAAATTATCAGACATCATCACAGAATAGTTATTATGCCTTAAAATATCAGAATATAAATACAATACATTAAATATTGAAGAACTGTAGTGACTCTTTGTGTGTTCGTCCACCACCCAGTCAGCTGCCTTGCTATGAACTGACCCTAGATCTCAGTTGCCTTTGCTTCCATTGACTGTTTTCCCTCTGTCTTTCTCCATGTCATTTTGTTTTCATGTGCACTATGTCAAGGTGTGAGGTGGATCAAAGTTCATTTTATATTTGAGATTTTACCACAAACAAAAATTTATTTTCTGTCGGGGGGTCAACATATTTTTTGATTATCCAGGATCGCATTTAACTATTTCTGTTGACCAGTTCAGTTTTACTTCCGTGAATTTGATACACAAGAACTTAACCCCATTCTTTTTGTTATCATGTGTGGTGTGACTACAGTAAAACTTCCATGCAATGGACTCTTCTCTCCATGTAATCAATTAGATGAAGGGTTCTCATGAAATGGACCCTCAATATAATGGACTTTCATATCCATATTGTTCATTAAATAGAGTTTTTACTGTAACCTGTTCCATCCATCTATTTACCCAAAAACCTTCACCTATGATACTTCCATATAAGAGAGAAAAGGTTACATGTATAGTCACCAGACACTTAACACAGGTAACGATGGCTAGATTATTTTTATTTGTATGAAAAACTCTGCCTTATATTTACAGGCTGGGCTCGGAGACGTACAAGTAATTCGACCAACCGCCATCCAGTTCTTGGCCGGTAAAGTTGCTTCGGTGGCAGGTGACGTGCGCAAGGCCTTAGATGTCTGCAGACGAGCAGTTGAACTCTGTGAAGTTAAAGCACGGAGGCAAGCTGTCTTGACTCCCACACGTGGTAATGCAACATTCTTTTGTCGTTGTACACTCGAGTAACTGAGCTCATTGATGCTTCCTCTCCATTTATTCTAACACTGTAAAGTAGATCATCTTAATAGAATCATGTACCCTAAGAAGAAGGTCTAATCGGGAGCTACAGGGAAACCTCTATTTAACGGAAAGTGAAGTCCATTACATTGAGGGTTCGTTGGGGGTAAAACCTCCATTTAACAGATTATATAGAGATGAAAGTCCTATTTATATAATGTCTTTTCTGTCTCAGGCCTTTTTCTGTTTTGATGTTGGTATGGCTGGAATCAAAGTTTTTCTTTATACTATACTGTACATAAATCCCATTGATGAAGCCAGTCTCCTCTGTCATAACTTTTCATTTATATTCCTTAATGTAAACACTTGATCCACGCATCCTTTTCTGATAACCATCTCAAAATTGTGTCCAAAGTCAGTATTTGTCATCCCAAATCGAAGCGAAGTCCTTGTGGGCCATGTTTATCATAATTATTATTGACATGAATGATATACCATTCCCATATATGGCAACATTTTCAATTTTAATGTATTCTACAACTCTAAAGTTATCAAACTGTACTGGGAGTGGACTTGTAAATCAGTCTTGAAGTATCTCCACTTTGACAGATACACCCAGTTGTATGTATAATTTTTAAAGTCTTAGTTGAAGGATGAACAAAGTGCAAAATAATAATAAATGATGGAATAATTACCCTGTGTTCCTTCTCAAAGATGTGCTCATAGCCTTGGATAGGAACATATAGAATCCTCATACTTTGTTACATCTGGGAAGCCTTTTACTGGAGGCATTACCAATGTGTAACATAGTGTAGAGGTGGGCTGTAGCTTCGAGTCTCAAGAGTTCTGGCAGATAGGATCTACAGTTGTGTTTCTTGTTATCTCAGTTATTACTTCTGTCACACAATCCAGCCTTTAATAAGTGATTT
Organism: Homarus americanus; assembly: GCF_018991925.1. Taxonomy (NCBI): domain Eukaryota; kingdom Metazoa; phylum Arthropoda; class Malacostraca; order Decapoda; family Nephropidae; genus Homarus; species Homarus americanus. Next base: position 16,537,884 of record NW_024736071.1, read on the forward strand.
AGTTGGAAATAACATCTAGGTAGTTTTACAACATTGTACCAATATCTACTTTTCCAAGTTGAATTTACAATGAAATTTAGTAAGATATCATTATGGACCCATTTTGGCATAAATGTTCAGTGATACCAATTTGTTACTTGTTTTATAGTTCACTCATACCTCATTCATAGGGAGTCCTCGAAAATCACCATCCAAACGACCTGAAACTCCGCGGATGAAAATGGTCGAAATACCACAGGTTCTGTCCATCTTCAATGAAGTTTATGGATCACGGGTGATCTCTGCTGTGACAGATGCCCCTGAGAGCTTCCCCCTACAGCAGAAAGTGTTGATCTGCTGCCTCCTGCTCATTCTCAAGCATGCCAAGTCAAAAGATGTCACACTGGGAATGGTAAGATTTTTCTAGTTTTGTATGTTATAAAGAAACTGTGGGAGAAGTAAGATTTGTCCTAGTTTTGCATATTCTTCCTCTTGCTAGATCAAATAATCTTTTAACCATAAGTATCGGATGGTTAAGTTTACAGTACAGTACCACACATCACCACTACTATACTCCCGTTTTATTTTGTAGGGAGATATTTTATTTTATGGGTTTAAATTTTTGTGGTTTTGCCTGTTTCCAGGATCATTTGAAAAGTATTACTGTATTTGTAGCTAATCCTTTCTCTTGTTTCAGTTTCATGAGGTGTACACACGTGTGTGCAGGAAACGCCAGATGCCTGGTATGGATCAGAGTGAGTTTTTATCCGTGTGCACGCTGCTGGAGTCACGGGGAATGCTGCAGGTCAAGCGTGCCAAGGAATTACGCAGCTCTAAGGTGAGGCTCAGTGATGCAGACACTGTTCAACCATTAGCTGTTGGAGGGTTGGACTGGAATAAATAATAAACATATGCACATACACTTGATTTGCAATCATTCATAATTTTACGTGCTCTTCTGCCGCTTCCTGGATATTCATCTCCTTTGTTTCTGATGCATCCCTCTCCCTCATTCATCCTTCTCGCCTCTGTATTATACTATTCCCCTCTAAATTATATACTTTTATCACCCATTTTCACTTTCCATGCTCTCAAAAAATTCCCAACCACCATAGCAAACACTGGTCAACCCTTAGCCTGACTACTCACGTTCATGTCTTGCTAATTTGTTATTTTATAGTACAGTATCCTGTTGCTCTTAATCATATCATTCTTCTTTGACAGTATTTGTGTGTGTACAGTACAGTGATTATTTATTTGGTCATTGTCATCACCAACACATTCCTCCCCAAAACTTCATACACTGTCGTGACTGTACTGTACTGTGAAGCCTCTGAAGACCAAAGAGTTAGAGAATTGTGCAGACTGGATAAACTAAGGTCTTAAAGGTCTTAAATGTAGACAAAGTTTAAAGATAGGAGACATATTTCTTCAGGGGACACATCTCTTGAGCACTCCACTTCCACCTCAACCCCCCACACACACAGCTTCCTTTTACTATACACCACCATCACCTTTATAGCACATCCTCATTGACTTGCCGTTACCTTTTGATATCTTCTTTCAGATTAACCTGCGTCTCAATGCAGAGGAGGCAGAACAAACCCTCGGTGACCGCACGCTCTTGGCCAGCACCTTGGACGACAGAGAAAGCTTAGGAAAGTTGTGTAAAGCCGCGAGTAGAAAGTTAAATTAGGAGGACGTGAAGTTACATTAGTCATTGTAACGTTACTTGTAAAGCATGAAGCATTCGTGTTAGTTCGTAGAGGCATTTGAAACTTACTTTAAGTTTTGATCAACACATCAGTTTTTCATTGTATATGTTCCCAGCATTATTTTTTTTAGATTAGTTAATGACAAATGTGTTCATGAATCACTGAATAATAGTCACTCATTTGTTTCATCATATTTTTTTTTTCTAGAATAGGTTTTAATAGAATTCTTCATTTTAGTTGCCATACTAGGAATAATACTTCCCTGATTGTGGTGATATAGATAGATAAATTTTAACAGATTTTCAGTGCTGTACAAATAATAAACCCTGGTGATATATTTTTTAATATTGTAGTTTTTTTTTTTTTTTTAAGTTTTTTAATACTGTAGTGCTTCAATTGATGACTGACTCAGCATGAAAGGATGTTTTTAATTTATGATTTATGAGTATTAACAGCATTGTGCTTATAAATATGTCGATGAATGATTTTGTGAATGTTTCCTAATACCTGTACCAGCCAAAGATGTTATTGTGGAGAATGTTAGTGTTGTTGTAGCATCTCCACTAGAAGTGAGACCTCTTTATAACTTAACGGACCTATCTTCCTCCATATAATCGGTTAGATAGTTTCATAAATAACGAAACCCTTGATATAACGGACTTTCACATCTATATAATTCATTAGATGGAGGTTTCACATCTAACAGACCCTCGATGTTACGGGCTTCCTCTCCATATAGTAGTCCGTTAAATAGAGGTTTCACTGTTGTTTTAGATTTATAACTATCTCTCTTATGATAGTGTTCGCTCTTCCGTTTAGTCATTAAATTGTCTAGTGAAATTTGATCAGATTGAGAACAATATTTTTACACATCTGATACATATTTACATTTACTTTGAGGTCAAATAATAAAGTACAGGAATTCTTTTACACAATTATACATGTTTACTTTATGAGGTTGAATAATAAAGTACAGTAATTCTTTTATACAATTATACATGTTTACTTTATGAGGTTGAATAATAAAGTACAGTAATTCTTTTACACAATTATACATGTTTACTTTATGAGGTTGAATAATAAAGTACAGTAATTCTTTTATACAATTATACATGTTTACTTTATGAGGTTGAATAATAAAGTACAGTAATTCTTTTATACAATTATACATGTTTACTTTATGAGGTTGAATAATAAAGTACAGTAATTCTTTTATACAATTATACATGTTTACTTTATGAGGTTGAATAATAAAGTACAGTAATTCTTTTACACAATTATACATGTTTACTTTATGAGGTTGAATAATAAAGTACAGTAATTCTTTTACACAATTATACATGTTTACTTTATGAGGTTGAATAATGAAGTACAGTAATTCTTTTATACAATTATACATGTTTACTTTATGAGGTTGAATAATAAAGCACAATAAGCCTTTTATAATATACAGTACTGTAATTTTTATTTTCCTAAACTACTGTAAATATTTGTTCTACCATGTGATTTTGGATTGATTTGCATAGGGTAGGAGGAGGGAGGTATATTCGATAGGTATAATGAGAGGCCTTGTTGTGGGCAAGACAGTGAGAGTGTATGATTTTAGTATCAAAGCAGGTACAGTAGAAACTTTAAGGAGAAAATTAAAGACTTGTGACATAATTTTATGTTATACATTGGGGCATTCATGACAGATCAGTAGTTCTTCGGCATTAAACAGGGACGATGTTAATCTCTTAATTCAGTGATGCAATGTTACCAAGGCAAAATTTATTAGATCACAGGAAGTATGTCAAGTTACTGGTGAAACGTCGACCAAAGCACAAGAAGAGGTTATGGAGGAACTCTTGTTTAAATTTTTTACGGGGATTCAAGTTTATTAATTTTCCCTTGTTGTTTGGAGCAATATTCCTTCCATTACCTGCAAGTGAAGGTGTGGAATCACAGATGTAGTCATATACAGGTTTTGTCTTATTTTGATACGTATAATATAAACTATTTATGAAAAATAAATTCCCCAAACTACTGTAATTTGATGTTCATCGTGTAGGCAAACCCGGTAATCCTTCTCCTGAGGTACAGTAGCCCATGAATCTTCATCTTTATAAAGAATTATGGTGTAAAATTACCGGGTAACTGGCTAAGACCTTTTACCTCACTCACCCCATTAGGTAAGTAGATCTGGGAAAATAATTTGTTTTTTGTCCCCAGAAAAGAATGAATTCACCATATGCCTTGTGTTGTAGAAAATCCACAGATACAGTTATTAAAACCCAATTGACCTAGCCATCAACCAGTATGCTGTGTATTCATGAATTATTGAGAAAAGACGCTTCTTCTAGCCGCCCATTCTCGTTGAAGAAGTGTACAGAGATGTCATCCCGATGCCTCGAACTATCAGACACCAAAAACGTAAAGCAAACCCTCCAGCAACACCAAACAATAGTGTGCAAGTTTACTGTAACAGGACTTTACTGGCACAACTCAACCAAAGATTTGATCCTTGACTCAGGAGTCTACTGTTGGAAAACCTTGCTTCCCTCTCTGTACTGTACTGTACGGTACTGTACGGTAATTGAGTTTTATGGAAAATGTCTTGGGGGAGATGTAGCTGTCATTGAAGCTGGATATTTGCTCTGGCAAAATTATAGGAAGAGACAAGAAATTAAGGAGAGGCCGGGAAATGTTCTTGAATCATTGTTGCATCAAGATTGTCCAAATGTTTCTACTTTACTGCAGATATTTGCAACACTTCCCAACACTACTGCCACCAACGAGAGTTTCTTCAGTGCTTTAACATACCTGGAACCAGACCTTTGGAACACTCTCGATGCTGTATGTCCAGACCTTAAGTTAAATCATGATAAAGATATTGATGAATTTTCGAATGGAAAAAATCACCTTGGCTGCCAATAATGTATAAAATCATAGTTATTACTCAGTAACTGATTCAGCGATTGTCTCTTATTTGTTTTGTAATAAATTCCTGATCAAACGACTAATTATACTTGAATAGTAAGCCGTTTTATTCTGAAAATCTTATAAACAAAATTCCACACCTGCATGTACTCTGGCTAAAGTTTGTCTGGTTACTGCACAAGGGAGATAATAAAGTACTGTACAAGTTACATTATCGAAAATAAGAGCTAATTCTCATATAGTCATTAGATACTTTAGATACTGTTTGCAAAGACAAAAATTAAGAATAACACCTCCCCTCCCCCCTCCCCCCTTTGTCAAGTTCTGGATGCGCCACTGGGGCAAAATATTGACTATTTTAGTACAGCAATTAATAATCATATGTACTGTACTGTACTGTGAAGGATCCAGGTTTGCACTATCCTAACACATTAAAAATATCGGGTGCTGACCTGACCTGACCTGACCTAACATAATCTAAACATCTTATAGACCGCACGCTTTAGTAGCACCAAATATCGTCTATATAATGTTAACAAGTATGCTATAGATAAGATATAAATTAAGATAATATGTGAAATGTAAACATTGTTCTATTATGAAGGTCGTGTATTCCCCAGAGCTACGTGTAGGTACAGTAGATAGTCACTGTGGCGGGAAACACCTGTGGCAGACAAACTATAAGTTGCCACAGAGACTATATCCTCGTTAATATTTTACGTTTCATCACTCTTTAAACGTATCACTGTATTCCTTAGACCTTGCATAAGATGGTAAAAAAACTAGAGGCAAATATTTAACCTTCCCAGGCATTGATTTAACTTGTATTGTAAAATTTCCTGTTCGGCATCTCACCAAGCTCCCTCAGCACGGGGGGAGGGTGTCCAGGTAAACCTCAGTGGGTGGTTGGCCGTCGTGGTGGGAGGACCTCGGGCGCTGACCGTAGCGGTGTGTAGCAAACGTGACGTGGTGGTTATTGGCTAATATTAACACTTAGATGGTTTAGTGTTATTATCGTGAAAGAAACTTATAGTCATGATTACTGCTCGAATGAAAAATAAACTTTCTTTAAACTACATTGTTTTCGTGGTCTGACACTTGAAAATTGGTCAAAATAGATAATTGATTGAAAAGTAATGAACCTAGTGAGTGTTTTCCCATATCACTAAGGTGATCAAAACGTTTCAAGAAACACTGGACACAAGTAATACTGTAACTCTTAAAATACATTTTATAACAATAATAAGGACACTCCGTAAAATACACGAGCAACACCACAAACTTTTAGGTTAACAACTTTGTTAACGCCACCACCGTCAGGGCTGTGGCAGCGCTCTGTGGCTGTGTGTACATTTGACTCGTACAGGGAGAACACTTACACGTACTGTAAACAACTGTAGTAGAGTACATTAAGATCTCTACCCACCAAGAGCTGTAGGCTACTGTTATACATGTGAGAATATATGTTAGGGAATATTATTACAGGGATGATGAGGAACATTAATATTTCGTAGATTTTGATGTGTTGATGGTAAGAGAGAAATTTTAGTTGATCAGAGTGAAAATACTTGTAACGTGTGTGTGTGTGTGATAAGTTACTCCTGATAACCGCCCGAACTTCCTCCCTGGAGACCCGCCACGCCATCCTCTCGCAGAAGGAACTAGCATACAAGTACTGTGTCTGGAGCAAAGTTTTAGGAGTTTCTGGGCAGTGATCAGTGGTCCTTGGATATAGGGAGGAGTTGTCTGTGATTATAGTGGATCTGAGACAGGCAGGAGAAGATGCAGGGGCGGATCCTAGAATATCAAAAAAGGGGGTCCAAGAAGTTGTGGGTGGGGAACATGGCGAGCACAGAAGCCCACCCAGTTGGGGGCTTTGGGTGGACATTTTGAGGCCATATGCACTAGATATTAAGAGATATTCTGAGGTCAATAGCAATTACTTTTTACGATACAAAAACGCCTGAGTACAATACTGCATTAAAGAAAAGTATTGGACCCAGCCCTCCTGGATCCGCCTCTGAGACATAATATAAAAGAAAAATCTACTATTGTTATTATTATTATAGACACTGGTATGTGTCAGTACCTGTATGCATGAACTATTTTAAACATAATTCAAAGATATTCTCTTTAGGTGAAACAGTTTGTGATTGGAATTTCAGGTTTGCAATACATGAAGCTGTGTCTTACGTTACTGGCGTATATGAAGAGCAGACGTAAACAAACAGTGATAAACCAACAATAAAGACATAATGTGTGATTGTTAAGGCAAAATTATATAATACATCTTTGAATTGATAAAGAAACTGAATATACATAGTACATGCATTTTACCTAGACAACAAATACTGAGACCAACTGTGCATTCGAGTTTGACACCAAAAATTTCACACAAGGTTTCCGTCGCTGTGACCACCAGATATGTAGGTGTGATGCAGAGAGTTGTCTGATCCAGAGTGACTGAGTGAAACCTCCTCCATAATGCGTCTCTTACCGAACTGGTGCCTTAAAAATCCCTCAGTGAATCCCTCCGCTGAGAACAATGGCGTGGCAGGAGGAGGAACAGAAGGAGGAGGATCGGTCTTCCTCGGCAACAGTACTCGGCTGGAGGCACTGGCAAACTTCACCAAGTCTAAAAGTACAAGGTGAGTTGTTGAAGATGGTTGTTATTACCTGAAGATTAGACACCCCAGTTTATTTTATCTGGTGATTAGGCAACGCTGACCGTCCATCCATCCGTTTGTATGCACACAAATTATTTATGGGTAATACATTCTACTGGCCGAGTTATAAACAAGCTTCATACACTATCGAGCTGGTACATATTATCAAGGGAAGCTATTAAGTTAAGTGAGTGTCGGTCACTAAGCAACACCCATAACAACACCTCATTATGGCCAGCCACCTCAGCGCTCACGACCCTGCAGGAAGGTGTAAAATATAATTCAATCGAGTATTCCATCTCTTCCCGTGTACTCTTCTTATCATTAGTAATATTATAAGTTCATAAAAACTACATAGTGTATTATGCTGTATTATAGTGTATGCGGAGGAATACACTTAGGTGAAGTCATTGTAACTACCTGTTCACTGTCATTGCTAAAGGTGGTAATTAATAACAGCATAATGACGTCTGTATTATACTTTAGTTAATATCGATAAATTAGATATGTAGTCACTCAAAAAATTTTCTATACCAAATTGTGTTGAAAAAAATATTTTACAACGGACGAAGGATTTTGACAACCCTACCGAGACAACAGGAGTCACAGTGTTCATTCTGGAGCTCATCACTCACCCCAAGAACAGAGTGTTGTGAGTGACTGTACAATAATCAATGTCACTTCACAATTATTACAATCACCCAGGCTTGTATTTAGTAAGTGTTTCAAGTTTTTGTATTATCTCTTGAGAACCACAACATGTAGTTTCATTCATTTGTTTTGATCTCTGCCTTCCTCCGCCTTCCTGCCTTCAGTTCTATTCATTTATTATCTTCCCTATTATCAAATTACCTCCAATTACATTAATACATTAGTAATTATTTAATGTTTTGGTCAAGATAATTAATATAGATGATTCTGGTTAGCCTCGAGTCACCATTATGATGACGTCAAAGGTTCAGTGGCTGCAGGTTGAGGGTTGTACTTCCTCCTTTAACTGATGACGTCGACGTGTTGCTTTATGTTGCTGCTCCAGTCCACTAACTCTCCGGGTCTTCTTTTACCAGATGTTTTGTTTATGTTTAACCTCCTTGTTCAATGTTTATCCAATATCTTTGTTCAATTGTTCAGTGTTTAACTAGTAGAATTATTATTTTTTACGATAATTCATGTTTATATACAAGGACGGTGTTATAGGTGATTATACTACAGATTATATTAGTGGTGGTGACCATGTTGTTACTTTTGTTGTTATGAATGGTGTTATACCACCGAGTTATTTAGTTTGATACGCTTCCTCTCCCACACAACAACTGCAACCACCACTAGTAACACCCCCGCACATCAACCACTGCATAACAACCACCCCACAACAACCAGCCCACAACAACCCACCCCTACAACCACACCCTTACTACCACACCCTTACTACCACACCCTTACTACCACACCCTTACTCAACTGCTCCACCTGTGTTTTTGTTTTTTTACGGTCATTAGCCCACCCAGGCACAGGTCATTTTTAATGACCCACATCAAGGCCAGGAGGGCGAAAATATAATAAAACAATAATAATAATAATATTAATACTAATATTAATACTAATACAAATTATGAATATTAATTATAATAATAATAATAATAATGATAATAATAATAACAATAAACCTTAAAAAAATAAAAAAATAAAAAAATATCAAGAGTGAGAAATGATATACAGTATGTATATTGTGTTGTTAACGTAAGAGCAACAATTGAGACCCTGCAATTGTGTGTAAATGAGGCAGAAAATCAGATCAGCAACCTGAGACTTGGTCACAATTTTCGTGATGCCATATGGCATCAGGGTCTACCATTAGACAACACATTATGCTTCCAATATCATCCCAGGCTGTAGTACCTCCCTGTTTGGCAGCTGCCTACTACCTACTGATACACCCTATCTCAATAACCACCCCACACCACCACCCCACTAACACACTCTCTCTCAACAGGACGCACTTGACCAACGCCCTGGTGACTGTCGTGGGAGTAGCGGTAGTGGGTGTGAGCGCTTACCTCTCCCGCGACTACGTCAGATGGGTGCTACTGTGGGTGGCGGTGCAGAAGGCCTGGGTCGTAGTGCTGGTCTTCCTCGCCCTCTTCACACTCGTCTCCCTGGTAAGGAAGTGTTGATGCAGTAAAACCTCTATTTAACGGACTATGTGGAAAGGAAAGTCCGTGACATATGAAACCTCTATATAACGAACCATATTGAGAGGACCCATAGGGGTCCTGGGGGTCCCCTTTTCATCAGATAATTCCAATATTTTTTCTTTAATGCAGTATTGTACTCAAGAGTTTTTGTACAGTAAAAAGTAACTACTATTGACCTCAGAATATCTCCTAATATTAACTGCACTTGGCCTCAAAATGGCCTGGGTGGGCTACTGTGCTCGCCATGTTCCTCCACCCACAACTTCTTGACCCCCCCTTTTTTATATTCCTGGATCCGCCCCTATAACCCTTTGAGGACGATGGCTTAATCCTCCAGCAGGACTCAAAAGGTTATAATGAAACAACTGTTGTGAGACATTCATACACAACAACAACAACAACAACTTGTATGTCTTACACGTTAATAGCTCATGAAGACCTTAGGAACGTGAGAGACAGATGAGACAGTGTGAGATAAGAGAAGATATATAAGACGGAAGGGAGACAGAGAGACAGGGAGAGAGACGAGGTAAGAAAGACGGAATAGAAAACAAATAAGGAAGAATGCGAGAGAGAGAGAGAGAGAGAGAGAGAAGTAGAGAGATAAGAAGAGAGACAGAGAAAGATAAATTAATATTCTCTTTATATTTCACAATACTCCACCTTTGTTCCCACCCCTTCAACAATATAAACATTTATTATACCGTCTTCCGCAAATCTCTCTCTCTCTCTTTCTTTCCCTCCGTTATCTCTCTCTCTCTCGCTCTCCCTCCGTTATTCCCGTCTACCTGTCTCCCTTTGGTCATATCGTCAGGGTCATCAGCTCGCCTCCATGATACCGTTACCATGAAGTTCTTAACGGTACTGGAGATATTGTCATGGTTGGGTTAAACTTGTGTCTCTCTCTCTCTCTCTCTCTCTCTCTCTCTCTCTCTCTCTCTCTCTCTCTCTCTCTCTCTCTCTCTCTCTCTCCAAAGTCTCTTGTCTTAATGCTTTGAGATTTTCCCCTAATATGAATTTTTTTACGTAGTTGAAATTTTAACTTTTTGGGGTTCGGAAAGTTATCTGGTTCTGTATATATAGATAAATATTCAGTGCAACCGGTATATAAGTTTATATTGATTCACCATGTATATATACACATTACAGGTGTAGAATGATCAAAAATTACATTGATTCGACCAAGAATAACCCCACCCCACAAAAAATATCACAGACAGGCAGACAGACAGACAGACAGACAGGCAGACAGGCAGACAGACAGACAGAGACGCAGGCAGAACGAGCAGACAGACAGACAGACAGACAGACAGGCAGACAGACAGACAGGCAGACAGACAGACAGGCAGACAGACAGACAGACAGGCAAACATATCATAAAAACCAGGAAGTGCTTATATGGCTTACCAATAAAAAAGTTAATAAAATAAAATAAAAGAGTAATGACTGTAAAGGTGTGCACGTAGACCCTCACAGCTGCCTCGCCCCAAACGAGGTGGGCCACTTTTTGTTGGTGCCTGACCGCGTTTCTGACCGCGTGTTTCTTGACCCCTGCGGTGTTTCTTGACCGCGTGTTTCTTGACCGCGTGTTTCTTGACCGCGTGTTTCCTGACCGCGTGTTTCTTGACCACGTGTTTTTATATTATTTTTTATCGTCGAGTCTTGATTGTTTTTACTAAACGAAAATTAGTATTACTTCCCGGGTGTGTTATGTGATGGGTGGAGAATTGTGATGTGTTGTGTGTGATGTGTTGTGTGTGATGTGTTGTGTGTGATGTGCGATGGTGGTGATGTGGATCATGCTCATTTTACTGGTATGACAACTACTACTACTACTACTACTACTACTACTACTTGAAACGTGGCCTCCATCCTCCCCCAATAACCACACCTTTGACGCCATTTTATTACCTTAAAATTAAATATCCTACACATAAGTAGCTCTCCTAGCTGTGTTGAGTTAGTTGAGCCGCAGATCTATGCGACATTCAGTGACTGTAGCCTCATAGTCAATATCTGCAGCAGTTGTCGGAGTAGGGCAGAAGCTCTCGTTCCCCTGAGGCAGAGCAAAGCCGACCGAAGGAGAGAGAAAGACAGTCGACATCTCATCCAGGCTGTAACATAACTTCTGCTGCTGCTTCTGTTCGGAGATCACCTCCGCGAGTCTGGCGTAGAAGCATCTTGCACTTGGTCCCATCCCACCAGAGGTTGTGAACACTAGAGGAGTGAAGCTGCCTTGATCAACGTTCTGAATTCTCTCCCCATATGCCCTTATCTTGTCGTTCTCGTTCCTCCTGTGTGCAGCACAACTACTGCTATTACTACTGCTATCAACAAGGACAAGCATCCTCAATCTACCTGTATATATAAGACATTAGTTGACAGGTGTGAAGAAAAAAATTAGGTTAGATTAGGTTTCGTACATTTTAAAATGTATTGTCTTCGAGTCCACTTGATAGAGTACATTCCTAGTAGTACATTTAATACAGTACATACCTGTACATAATGCAGAAAGAAAAAATATATGAGAGAGAGAGAGAGAGAGAGAGAGAGAGAGAGATAAAAGTATCTGTTACACCTCTCACTCCTCCCACCAGACACTCAGACACTCTATACAAAACCAACCCACAACTACTTTTATTTTACCTCACAAAGACAAAAACAAACCTAAAAAAAACCTGAGGAACAATAAGTGAATTCAGGGGACACTTTAAAAAACAAACAATAACAACAACAGCCCAGCCACACACTTTTAGGCGCGCTCTTAAACTAGGAGTTCAGACGTGGGTACATCCTCTTCAACACACCAAACACTCACTCACTCACTCTTGCTCTCACTCGTGGTCCATATAGTTCCCCTTCAATATACACATTGATATATGACGCATTCCTCCTTAGATATACACAAACATATACTAATCTTTCTTAAATATGAGTTAATATACATTCTTCCTTCACCATGTAACATCAGCATACAACATTCTCCCTCCATGGCTCCAACATACATAAACATACAACATATTCTCCCTTACATTAGACATTACAAGGTCATCTTTTCCTCTTGAATATTTCTGACCCGTCAACGTAAACATTTCTAACATAACTTGCAAATTAATACACAATATTATCTGCATCTAATAAAAATATAAATGAATAAGTTGAATAAAGTTATTTTGAAGTCTTGTTGTTCTAAACTGTCAAAGTAATTTTTTTCGAATGAGTTTAACATTCCTTTCATCTGTTCTAGTATCAAGCATCATATAAGTCATTTACATAAGAGTATTTTGCACCATTGTCTTATACACTGTTAAAATAGTCACCATAGGTCAATTATACGAGCGTTTACTGTAGGTGAGTCATGGGTGTTATTATTATTATTATTATTATTAGATATTATTATGTGTGTGTGTGTGTGTGTGTCTTCTTCTTCTCCTTCTTCTCCACCTGTCTGACATATCTCCCAGCGATTATCTCCTCGTAACTCACCTGTCTTTGCTAATCGATTATAGCAGATAGGTGACTTACCTCCTCGTCTATTCTGGACCCATCTACTTTAACTCTCTCTCTCTCTCTCTCTCTCTCTCTCTCTCTCTCTTTTTTTTTTTTTTTTTTTTTTTTTTTTTTTTCTCTCTCTCTCATTTACTCGTTTACTCTTTTTGTTCATCATCATTTAATTATCTAACTATTTCACACTTATTTTCTTTGTTTTAACTTACTTTAAAAAATTAATTCCTCACATTCGAAAGATATGATCAGTTACGTTCTAAGACATTAAAGAACAGCAAAACATAATTATCAGTTTGAAATAATTTATATATATTCCCCATAAACTCACAATAAACTGAACTACATAAAAATAATCCCATAAAGTGTGTTGCAGATCACAGACTTGTATTATTTCTTGAGTTAGGCCGAGAATAGATGGTCGATGCTGCCTCGTGTAAACAATGGTGTAGGTCTGTGTATAACTTGATGGTGAATTGATTTGTTTATACCGAGACTTAAACTGACTTGACTTAACCTGTTGATGAATTTATTTGTTTATTCCAAGACCTAACCTAACCTAACCTAACCTAACCTAACCTAACCTAGCCTAACCTAACCTAACCTAACCTAACCTAGCTAACCTAACCTAACCATTCTCAACTCCTAACCTAACCTATCTTAACCTAACTACTGTAATTTATTTGTTTATACCTACACTGTAATGATCAGCTCTCTACATGTTCACTATACTAAAACATATATCAGGGTCTGTTTATTATAGTGAAACCTCTATATAACGGATTTCTCTCTCCTTATAGTTCGTTAGGTGGAAGTTTCACATTTAACGGACTCGATATAACGGAATTCTATCTTGAGTTCGTTAAATAGAGGTTTCAGAGTAGATGTATCTTAATATATGAACATGAAGGCCTTGGATATAACAATATAATAACTGTTCAATGATTTCTTTATATATGAATGATATATAGTATAGGTAAGTATATGTTAAGAAGACTGAATTATTTATTTTTATATACTGTATCCTCCCCCTCCCCTCCCTCCCTCCCTCCCCCTTCCCCTTCACCCATCATCATACAGCATCAATCATTCTGTTCACTAATGTTCTCGAGGGTGTGGATGAACAGTGAAGTAATTGAGGATGAACAGTCATTCTTGGCGGTACTTTTGTTATTGTGAACTGGGAGGAAGTGCTCAGATATTGTCAATAACAAAATTTAAATAGTAAATAAATTTCTTCTGCATGCTGGGTTTCATTAGGTTAGGTTAGGTTAGGTTAAGTCTCAGTCGCAGATATTGTGTGTTGGAGTCACATGTCCAGAAGAATGTTGCATAAGTACACTTATACATTATTACAATCCAATTATTGATTTAGTGTTGCCGGAAAACCAGAGTGGCGATGGAGCTCAAGACCCTAATAATGTTTATAATAATGTATAATTATATTTCTACTGCTTCTAATATACTATAGGACTAGCCGTGTGTCTGTCTGTCTGTCTGTGTGCGTGTCTGTTCTGGGCAGCCGAAACGGCACAATCGTTTTTCATCAAACTTGGTGGAAAAATCGCAAAAAATTCGTTGAGTGGAACAAACCTGGTCCCATGTCGATGGTTTCTTTAGGAAGGCATTAATTAACCATTTTATTTACTATGGAAAACGATGCAAGTCTACAGACTTGGCGCACCCTAAGTAACCATGCAAGTCTACGGACTTGGCGCACCCTCATTCGCTGTACGCTAGCCAAGCACGAGCGTTCAAACTTTCACTGGGCACGAAGGGCCCGCGATCACTTGTCATAAACTAAAAGCCTTCACACATACACAGTAAGTCAGTTCATACAGGAAACATATATTGTGAATGATAAGTCTTTCTCAGTTCATGGTGGTGTGGACACGCTCGGTACAGTTATTGAAGCAGAGACGATAGCCGCTATAAATATAGACAGTTAACAGTTGAACCTGATACTTCGACCGCCTGTGTCCTCAACACCCGTCTAAAACACCGTCCATTACTGTCCTGAGCTAAATGGCATGTCAATTAAGGGTGTGTGTGTGTGTGTTAGTAACGTTGGCAAGTGGTAGACTGATGGTGAGAACAATGTGCCAGTCTTTACAGTTGTGGGTGGCAGTGTAGAGGATGTTATATTTAGGGAATGTTTCCAGACAGTGAAGTTAACTGATGTTTACTGACTCTTCACTGATGTTTACTGACGTCACATGTTCAAGCTACGAGGAACATTTGCTCATTTGTTTTGTTCATCGTCAAAAAGTTTCACGTTTTCCCATTTAATATTATTAACGGGACGAATAAAATCCTCGTCTCTTGCCACTACGACCTAGATTCGACGTCGGATAGGATGTGAAAAGATTGTTGGCTGAAAAACTTAAAACTGAAATGACACCTTGGTTACTTCACCTGTGGTCTGTGGAACATGATAAACCGAACACTTTCTCCCGACCAACACTACGTTAGACCATTATGACTTGTTAATAGTTTTCTCGTGTATATAAGACCAAGATGGCGAGCCTGTGTGTTCACGTGAAGTTCGTCTACGGTGTGGTGGTGAACGGTCTATTTTAAAGATCCGGACAGGAGTTAGGCTTCAAACCGGATAATATTCTAAGGATTCGGATAAATAATCAAACTCAATTACATGTAGAACTTAACCAAATTTAACCTTACTTAACTTAATACAATGTAATGTAAGCGAACTTAACCTAACGTCATCCTCCTAGCTTTCACTTATCATCTCTCACCGACCGTTCTCCCCCCTCAGCCGTTCTCCCCCAGCCGTTCTTTTCCTTCATAATTTCTCACTCTCAGTTCTCTCCTCAGCCTCACCACCTCTCCCTCAGCCGTTCTTTCCCTCACCACCTCTCACTCACCGACCGTTCTCTCCCCTCCTGCTTCTTTCCCTTCACTACCCCCCCCTCAGCCGTTCTCTCCCCTCACCACCTCTCACTCACCACCTCTCCCCTCAGGCGTCCTCCCCTCACACCTCTCCTCACCGACCGTTCTCTCCCCTCAGCCGTTCTTTCCTTCACTACCCCCCTCAGCCGTTCTCTCCTCACCACCTCTCCTCACCGACCGTTCTCTCCCCTCAGCCGTTCTTTCCTTCCACCCCCCCCTCAGCCGTTCTCTCCCCTCGCCACCTCTCACTCACCGACCGTTCCTCCTCCCTCAGCCGTTCTTTCCTTTACTACCCCCCCCCTCAGCCGTTCTCCCTCACCACCTCTCACTCACCGACCGTTCCCTCAGCCGTTCTTTCCTTCACTACCCACCCTCAGGCGTTCTCTCCCCTCCACCCACCTCTCACTCACCGACCGTTCTCTCCCTCAGCCGTTCTTTCCTTACTACCCACCCTCAGCCGTTCTCTCCCCTCACCACCTCTCACTCACCGACCGTTCTCTCCCCTCAGCGTTCTTTCCTTCACTACCCACCCTCAGGCGTTCTCTCCCCTCCCACCTCTCACTCCTGCGACGTTCTCTCCCCTCAGCCTTCGTTCGTGGGGGTACATCGTAGTGAACGTCTCAGCCGGGTATATGTTCGGCACCTGGAGAGGGCTGGCTGTCACTCTCTCTACAGCCACTGCTGGAGTCTTCCTTGCTCACATCCTCATACGCGTCTGTCTCAGGGAGGTATGTATAGCCCTGTCTGTCTGTCTGTCTGTCTGTCTGTCTGTCTGTCTTTACTGTCATTTATTTGTTTGTGAGAGGTACGTAGTTCTTTCTGTCTGTGTCAGTTTATATTTACTGTACCTGTGTGTGTCTGTGTGTGTGTCTGTGTGTGTATGGATGTATATATGCGTACGTGTTTGTCAGTCACTTCTTTTACATGCTCATCCACCTCAATCTAGTTCTTTTACCCAAAACGATAAACAATATTAATATTCTAAATTACAGCCAGTCATTGTGTGTTGTGTGTCTGTGTGTGTGTGTGTGTGTGTGTCTGTGTGTGTATGGATGTATATATGCGTACGTGTGTTTGTCAGTCACTCTCTTTTACATGAGTTCATCCACCTCAATCTAGTTCTCTTTACCCAAAAACGATAAACAATATTAATATTCTAACATTACAGCCACGTCATGTGTGTGTGTGTGTGTGTGTGTGTGTGTGTGTGTGTGTGTGTGTGTGTGACAGTTAACAGGTATTGTGAATAATTACCAGGTACAATCATCAACACCTCAACCTAATTAGCACAGGTATATTGAGACTTTAACACTAATTATCAAGTATTTCAAATATTTCTAGAACGTAAATATTTGCTTAAATATTATAAGAATATCTCCCAAGGTACATTAACGTTATAGGTTAGGTTAAGTTAGACTATAGTTTAATGTAGAATCGATTAGGTTATAATAGGCTACATTAATATAGAATTAGATTAAGTTAGGTTAGGGTACGTTGGGTTAACTAAGGTTAGATTAGGTTAAATGACCTTATCTTAGGTATGGCCAGTTATATTAAGTTAGCTTGAGTTAAATTATGTTATATTACAATTAATGAATAATAATAATAATGATGATGATGATGATGATGATGATGATGATGATGATTTTGATGATGATGATTTTGATGATGATGATGATGATGATGATTTTGATGATGATGATTTTGATGATGATGATGATGATGATGATGATGATGATGATGATGATTTTGATGATGATGATGATGATGATGATGATGATGACCCCAGGTTTATAACAATACACCGCACAGACTGTTGGTGACGGTGGTGGCTGTAGAAGCTTCGCGTCATTGATTGGAGGCAAACAGTACCATGCATTATTAACCTGTGTATATATCACCGCTGGTCCTTACTCACACCTCTCGCGGTCTAACACTCTCTACCCTTCTGAACACCTGATGATTTGACACTCCAGCTTATTTTACCTGAAGCTTAACCACCCTAATGTTAACGAGTGGTTGGGTCCCTTAACGTGAATAAATAACGTGGTTGGGTCATTTAACGTGAACAAATAACGTGGTTGGGTCATTTAAAGTGAACAAATAACGTGGTTGGGTCATTTAAAGTGAACAAATAACGTGGTTGGGTCATTTAAAGTGAATAAATAACGTGGTTGGATCATTTAAAGTGAATAAATAACGTGGTTGGGTCCCTTAACGTGAATAAATAACGTGGTTGGGTCCCTTAACGTGAATAAATAACGTGGTTGGGTCCCTTAACGTGATGTACTACCACTACACCTCACCTGCCAACAGTAATCAATATATACTTAAAAACACAAGACATTATTTCTTTACAACCTGTATCTCTCAGCACCTGGAGGCCCATGGTGTTAGTGTGGGGTCCAGTACAGGTGTTAGTGTGGGGTCAAGTACAGGTGTTAGTGTGGGGTCAAGTACAGGTGTTAGTGTGGGGTACAGTACAGGTGTTAGTGTGGGGTCCAGCACAGGTGTGTTGTGGGGTCAAGCACAGGTGTTAGTGTGGGCACAGTACAGGTGTTAGTGTGGGGTCCAGTACAGGGGTGGGGTCCAGTACAGGTGTTAGTGTGGGGTCAAAGTACAGGTAAGTGTGTGTGTGTGCACAGGTGTGTTAGTGTGGGGTCTGCACAGGTGTTAGTGTGGGGTCCAGTATACAGGTAAGGTGTGGGGTCCAGCAGGTGTGTGTGGGGTCCAGTACAGGTGTTAGTGTGGGGTCATACAGGTGTGTTAGTGTGTGGGGCATAAAAGGAATCCAAAGGTGTGGGGGTCCAGTATGTCGTGTGGCATAGTACAGGTAAGCAGGGGTCAAGCACAGGTGTTAGTGTGGGTACAGCACAGGGCAGAAAATTACACACAGGTGTTAGTGTGGGGTCCAGTACAGGTGTTAGTGTGTGGGGTCCAGTACAGGTGTTAGTGTATCCCAGTAATAGTACAGTGGGGTCGTATACAGGTGTTAGTGTGGGTACAGTACAGGTGTTAGTGTGGGGTCCAGTACAGGTGTTAGTGTGGGGTCCAGTACAGGTGTTCGTGTGGGGTACAGTACAGGTGTTAGTAAGGCTCAGTAGTTAGCTCAGTACAGGTGTTAGTATGGGATCCAGCACAGGTGTTGAGTGTTAATTACATCACCAGTTACCTTTAATCTTTCCATGAACTTTAAGATCACTTATTTTCTTGTTAGTCATGTTTTATTTATAATTTGAGTTAATATAAATTATAATCTAGTTTTTGTTAATTCATCTGGATTCTTGCTGTTAAATTATTCTGAATTTTGTCAATAGTATGAGCCTCAAGAAGCACACGATATCGGCTTGAAGAGAGATGGCGTCAGTGGGTCAGTGAACAAGATACCCGTCATTAACCGTCATAACCGACATAACCGTCAAAACCGACATAACCGTCATAACCGACATAACCGTCATAACCGCCATAGCTGATATACTGATATAGCTGTCAATGTCTGAAAAATATAAAATCATTTGGACTTATGATCTCTGTAAAATTATGACGTAGCGTCGTTCCTGGGTGTGTGTTGACGGACACACCCACGCACACGCACACACACACACACACACGCGCGCATACATACACACCTTATTGTCAATTGTTTCATCAAAATCGAATTTATTCTTCCTTTATGTAGCTCAAATGTCACTTCAGTGTACCATCCCGGTCAACACAGAGCGGCAGACAACGCCCCTCTTTTCTTATCAGCCAAAAAACATCCACAGTTTTGTTTGTAGTTTTGTTACGGCAATTATCTCTGGTCTGTGTGGTAACATGACACCATTTACAGGGAAACAAAGGAGGTGGAATGACGTAGTGAAGTTATGTACAATCACATGACCTTCAGTGCTTGTGTTTCATCACACTGTGGCGCCTCACCCCTCACCATGGCATTATTATTATTATTATTATTATTATTATTATTATTATTATCATTATTATTAATCCGTTTCATTTGTCGTTCGTGCAGGTTGTACACCGTCGAGTTGTGACGTCACGACTGCTACGGGCGCTGCTGGCGGTGCTGGGAGGTCCTCAAGCCTTCAAGGTAGTGTTCGTCACCCGCCTCACGCCTATACCATTCGGCCTCCAGAACGCTGTCTTCGCTGTGAGTACCTAATACACGTCACTGGCTCAAAGAGTGTCCTAAGACCTTCTAACATTATCGTGCACTCTTGATGATTATCGTTCATCGGCAAAGTGTTGTGTCACCGCTGTAAATACAACAATTATCGTGTGTACTGTATAAACAAACGGGTTAGTGAGTTAGTAAATAATTATAACCCATTACTCTATTTTATTTTTCAGAGTCATCATCAGGCATTTTCGTATCACAATGTCATTAATGAATTATTAATGAGCATCAAAGGAATTATGGCGCGTTAGCTATTGCATCGTACCCCTTTAACTATTGTTGTACACCATTACCCTATATTTCCAAGGGTCACTTTTCCTGAGTGTCTAGTAATTACCGAACATCATCTGTATTACTGTACGTCATTTTATCTTCTTCAGTGATAATTATCGTACGTAACTAGACATTATTGTGCATCTTTGAAGAGGTAATAAGTGTCGTTCATCACAAGTATTATCATAATTGTGTCATCACGTTGGTATAGATTTATCCAGCATATTCATTAAGCCTGTATTAAACTCACACACACACACACACATGTCTGTTCACATGTGCGTGCGTGTTTGACAAGGTATATACTGCACAATGCAAGGTCACCTTGATAGTGATACACAGACACACAGACGGAGAATTTCAGACACTACTGTACAGCGGTGGTGGGAGCCGACAGCTTCCTCAAGGACGAGAAAATACCACTTGTTGGTGATAATATATCATGTGTGTGTCGCCTCTCCTGCTGCTCCACGAACCACAAGATTCAGACTCGTGAACCCGAAGCAGTAGACTGATACATTATTCTGTCCATATATGCTTCAGATTCACGAGTGTCAGTCCAGGGATCCGTGGTTCAGGAGGAGAGGCGACAGAACCTTGTATGTGACCTGTACTTGTGTCACACTTATACCGGAGCACAAGGTATAACTCGAGGCCAGCAACCTCCAGGACACAGCAGCGACAAGACTTACTGTATTGTGGCCTGTACCTTGTCCTGCCCCTCACCTCCCCCTCTCCCCACCCCTCCTTCCTCCCCACCCGCCCTCCGTCACCCCTCCCCCCCTCACCCTTTCCTCCCTCTCACTCCTTCCTCCTCTTCACCCCTCCCTCCTCCTCACCCCTCCCTCCTCCTCCCTCCCTCCCCCCTCACCCTTTCCTCCCCTCACCCCTCCCCCCCCTGACCCTTTCCTCCCCTCACCCTTCCTCCCCTCACCTCTTCCTCCCTCTCCTCCTTCCCCTCCTCCTCCCCTCCTCCCTCCCTCCCCCTCCCCCTCCTCTCCCCCCCTCCCTCCCCCCTGACCCTTCCCCCCCCCCTTCCCCTCCTCCCCCTCTTCCTCCCCCTCCTCTTCCTCCCTCTCCTCCTTCCTCCTCCTCACCCCTCCCCTCCCCCTCCCCCCTCCCTCCTCCTCACCCCTCCCTCCCCTCACCCTCCTCCCCCTCCCCTCCCTCCCCCACCCTTTCCTCCCCTCACCTCTTCCTCCCTCTCCTCCTTCCTCCTCCTCACCCCTCCCTCCCTCTCTTTCCCCACCCCTCCCTCCTCCTCACCCCTCCCTCCTCCTCCCCCCTCCCCCTCACCCCCTCCCCTCACCCCTCCCTCTCCTCACCCCTCTCTCCCCCTCACCCCCCTCCCCCTCACCCCTCCCTCCTCCCCTCCCCCTCCCCTCCCCCCCTCCCCCTTTCCTCCCCTCCCCTCCCCCTCCCCTCCCTCCCTCCCTCCCTCCTCCCCTCCCCTCCCTCCCCTCCCTCCACCCCCTCCCCCCCCCCCTCACCCCTCCTCCCCCCTCACCCCTTCCTCCCCCTCACCCCCTCCTCCCCCTCACCCCTCCCCCCTCCCCCCTTCACCCCTCCCCTCCCTCCCCCCTCACCCCTTCCTCCCCCTCACCCCTCCCTCCCCTCCCCCTCACCCCTTCCTCCCCCCCTCCTCCCTCCCCTCCACCCCTCCCTCCCCTCACCCCTTCCTCCCCCTCTCCTCCCTCCCCCTCACCCCTTCCTCCCCTCACCCTCACCCCTTCCTCTCCCCACCCCTTCCCCCCTCACTTCCTCTCCCCCTTCTACATCCCTCCCTCTCCTCCCTTCCCCCTTCTGAAGATAATTCATACTAATATAGATTTTTGTACTTGGTGGTGAACCTTGCCGGTTTAAACCACACACACACACACACACACACACACACACACACACACACACACACACACACACACACACACACACACACACACACACACACACACACACACACACACACACACACACACACACACACACACACACACACACACACACACACACACACACAACACACACACACACACACACTGAGTTAACGTGTATTGATTCTCGGTGAGGGACCTTTGGCGACCTTAAATGCCAGGTGAGTGTATATGCATACCTGACGATCCCTTAGTCAAGTGTGGAGAGACAGGTGAGCAGGTGATGGAAGTGGGAGAGTTGAAGGGGAGGAAAAGAGATGAGTGGACGTCGGTGTATGAGGTACTATAATACTTAACTATGTCAGGACTTAGGCCAATAGGGTTTATCGGCGTCAGCAGGGAAGCGTAATCTCTCTCTCTCTCTCTCTCACGTCTTCTTCCCGTCTCTGACTCACTCGTTCCTACTCACAATAGAGCGCGGTGCACCCAGATCGAAGGACCGATAACAAAGACAGGCACCATCACTCAAAGGTCACATAGGCAGAGTGAAATAATGTATGAATTTAGTTCACCTCCTCCAGGCACCTTACACAGCCTTTGACATCCCCTGCAGTATGGTTTTGACGGCTCCTTCTGTTTCTACTTCTTTAGCAGTGGCGTGATTGTGTCTTTTGTTGCTATTTCAGGCAACATGTTGGGTTATTTCTAGCATGATTGATGCGTGTGTTCGATGTCCTTGATGTCGACTATGTTATTCTTGATGTCATTTACTATTCCTGATATCAGTTCATATATGACATGTGTCTCTGTGTATGTTTGATATCCCTTGGTATTTTTGATGTCATATTCTATTCCTGACATCACTTCATATTCCTGATGTTAAGTGATGTGTGTGACATCACTTTCTTCCTCTCATTTTATAATTTATGTCTCATGGTATTGGTTCGCGTGACGGTGTGTGTTGGCGTTACTCCTCCGTGCTTATACTGTGAAGGCTGTTTATGTTTCTCAGTGTTTACCAAGTGTCATAATATATCTTCTGTTTTGTTTGTTTGTTTATTTGTTTGTTTGCACTCTAGAGATTCACCTAGGTATTAGCTTATAAATTTACACACACACACACACACTCCAAAATAGAATACCATTACCTGAGATTCTACCTTCACTACGCACGTTCACTACGCACGTTCCCTCACAGCAGCTCTAAGATATAAAAGGTTCGTAGTGTTTGTTAAACATGTTCTTAATACTTACTTTGGTTCACCATGTTATAGCTCAGGCGGTTTATAAGCATCATGACACACTTATACACAACAGTCTATTAAAAAAACAAAATTATGTTGATAAAGTGTTAAGTAGTTTATAACAAGCTTTTCGTGTGTGTGTGTGTGTCATAATAATAATAACAATAATTAACGGCTTATTGAAAGAGCATGGCACTCGGAAGGCTGTGTGTGTGTGTGTGTGTGTGTGTGTGTGTGTGTGTGTGTGTGTGTGTACGTATGAACACTGCCGCACCAGGAAGAGCGAGAAGGCAAGGTTTAAATGTCACTACTCAATGCTGGGGAGAGGGAGGGTGCGTATACAACCAGTCAGTGTTGCGTTATATAGTCAGTCAGTGTTGTGTTATATATGGTCAGTCAGCGATAGACACAGATACTGTTGTGTTGTTGACTACAGCGGTATCGAGGCAACCTACCTATGGCATCACGCGGCCAAACACACACACACACACACACACACACACACACACACAGAATAACTTCACACAAAAGGTTCTTGCAAGTAATTTCAGCAACTTTGCAAATACTATATAAAACAACGAAAAAGGACAGTGAGACCTCTATTTTACGGATTATAAAGAGAGTGGTAAGTCCGTTATATCGAGGTAACCTTTATATATGAAATCTCCATCTAATGAACTATATAGATATGAAAATCCGTTATATTGAGGGTCCGTTATGTGTGAGAAGTCCATTATGTGGAGGTTTCACTGTAAAAACAACTCATATGAACTTATAAAATATTTACAAACAAATACACCCGACCCTGTAAACAAAACCCAAAGAGTAGCATAAGCATTACTATAAACACTACTGACAAAGCTAAACAACTACAAACAATACTTAACAGTCCTACAAACAAACAAAAAATTTCAAAAAACTAAATTATAACAACTAAGCCACACAATAGTTTATATAATCAAGGTAAACAACAAAAACTAACAAAAGTGGCTGAAAATCAACACACAATCGAGACAACAAACTTAAGCATATAGACAAACTTGACCAGAAAACAAATACCGAACGCCAGGCGAATAATACCACACTAATTAGAACTCTATATTAACACTAACTTCTTTTCCTCCGATCTACATTACAATCAATAGGACTCGTCAACAATGTAAATGAAACCGAGGCAAGAAATTTGGTTGTAAAATATTCAATAGAAATCTGCTTATCACAAGGACACTACTTATCAATACGTATACTAACAGACCGACGGACGGACAGCGACATGAATAAGCAACTCGACTTCACCAAGATCAATTGATAGTCTTTCGTAATGACGGCTAATCAGCTCCGTTTTGTTTATTATTGTAATGGACATATGAATCCGTATCTAATTAAGGTGTCATTAGATACTGTACTGGTTTAATTTGTCTATTTACAGGTTTAGGTTGAGTTAATCCACTAGGGTTAAGGTTAAATAGGACTGAGGCTCATTTAAACAATCACGTTTTTTTCCTAGTGTTGCCATGGAGGGAACGATATTGACGACAGAAAAAGGTGTTTAATTGTTGGCAGGTGCAGGCTGGGGCAGGTACAGTACAACACGTCACCATCCAGTACTGACAAAAACACGATCCCATCATAAAGGTGTTGTTTCTGAAGTTCAAGGGAGACGTGTGTGTGTGTGTGTGTGTGTGTGTGTGTGTGTGTGTGTGTGTGTGTGTGTGTGTGTTGCTTTTTATGACAGACGTTGGTGTTTTTCAGTACATATGTTGGTGGTTTTTAGTACAGGTGATGGTGTTTTTTAATACAGGCGTTGTTACTTTTTATTACAGGTGGTGTCGCTTTTGAGGTGAATGCACGTAAGACTTAGATTCTTTTTCAGCCTGCCCCTGGTTCAGCCACACCTCCACCATCCATCCAGCTTAATGGTACTACCCTCTCTAATGTTACCCACTTTCATTATCTTGGCTCCCACCTGTCCACCATCGCGGACATCGATGAAGAGATTCAACATCAGATCAGATATGGATCTCAAGCCTTTGGCAGACTCCGTAACCCGTGTCTTTAACTGTAGGGAGCGGAAATTATCTACAAAGTTGCACGTATATCGAGCAATGGTCCTCCCCACCCTGCTATATGGCGGCGAGATATGCGCTTTCATTTTTTTTTCGAATCTCCAGTTTTTTAAAAAAAGGCGAATTTTCCTATACACAGACCCACGAAACATGCAAACTGTGAAGTGCTAAGTGTTGGTGGTGGAGTGTGTGTGTGTACCTGGGAGACTATTGTAGTATATCATGCGTGAATGATGGCATGAATATAACCTTACCTGTGTTTGGGTTATATTCTATTTAGGTTAGGTTAGGTTTCGTTCCTCTTTCTCACCCTCACTTCTTTCTGCCCCTCCTCTTCTTTCTGCCCCTCCTCTTTCTTCCCTCCACTCCCCTGTCCCCCCCCCCTCTTCCTTCCTTCCTTCCCTTCCTCATCCCGTCTCGCTGATCAACAAAACTATAGGAAATCATTAGCCATAGGTAAATAAATCACGAGACTCAGGTAGCCCTTGTACACAGGTGAGTCAGGTGTAATCTACTGGTACCTGTGTAGGTTGTGGGATGATGTTGGGCATAGGACATAGAAAGACAGATCGATGTATAGATATATAGATAGTGAGAGAGAGAGAGAGAGAGAGAGAGATGTATAAGGCGTATCTAGTAGCCTTTCTATAAACGTAATTTACACCACCTCCCACTACAGGTAACTTTGCCAATGAACATCATAGGTATTCAGCTGTACCTCCGCTCAATACATCCATACTGCTGCTGCTTCCGTGGCCACAACACATCCTGTAGGCTCCATGCAGGGGCCGTGGGTATATACACATCGAAATTCACTTTTGTGTAAATTATTCACCACGAAGAACGATTTTCGAGATAGAGTAAACTTCGTGTGTGTGTGTGTGTGTGTGTGTGTGTGTGTGTGTGTGTGTGTGTGTGTGTGTGTGTGTGTGTGTGTGTGTGTGTGTGTGTGTGTGTGTGCAGGAACAATACCTCATCACATACATTTTTGATACAACAGACATTAAACACCTTGGCAGCAGGTAAAGGTTCTTCCTCGGTGAGTCAGTGGACGAAAATCAAACAGAAAATTGAACCAAGATGTAAAAAATAATAAAAATAAAAAGTGATAATTATATACAAATTAGTTTTCCCGCCTTAACAGCATCTGAACCTTTTAGAGAGTTGTTTTGGAATGCATTTGAGATAATGTATTAGGACTTAATGTTAATATAATGGTATAGAGTGTTGCCTGGTGGGGGGAAGAGAGGAGGGACTTAATTGCTTTGACTCGGTAATCTTTGAGGACGCTAGTTTGACCCTTTGAGGACAGTGGTTGAACCCTTTGAGGACGTTGATTTATCCCTTTGAGGACTATGGCTTAACCCTTTCAGAACTACTGTTTAACCCTTTGAGGACGATTGTTTAACCCTTTGAGGACGATTGCTTAACCCTTTAAGGTCGATTGTTTTATCCTTTGAGGGCGACTATGGTTTAACCCTTCGAAGACGATGATTTGAACCTCCAGTACTCAAAGGGTTAAAACAATCCTGAACCCTAGGTGACCCGCGCACCATCACTACCACAACATATCTCTCGTTGTTTCCATCTTACGTTTCTCAGAACCATTATTTTTTTTATCTATTTCCAAAGGTCAGGAGGTAAGGTAAACAAATTAATGGGAAAATAGACTTGATAATGAGTTTGAGAGGTAGTGAGGAAGAGGGACATGGTAAACTGGCTTCTTTGCACCTGCCATAGTAAGAAATTGTGTTGATTACCTTGTATGTGTTTGTGGGGAAGATCAATGGTGTGTGTGACTACCTGTGATTTTGTGGGGAAGGAAGGGGGGTAAGAGACATGTGTACACCTGTAATTTAGAAGAAGAAATGAGAAGTGAATATTAATTCCTGAATACTATGATTGTCCCACGAAAATGCTGTATTTTATCTTACTTATCTTGATAAAATCTCTCTCTCTCTCTCTCTCTCTCTCTCTCTCTCTCTCTCTCTCACATCCGCCTTACTACCTCTCCTATTCATTTCACTACTCATCCCCTCTCACTCCTTCCAACCTCCTCCTCCTCCTCCTCCTCCTCCTCCTCCTCCTCCTCCTCGTCCTCCTCTCCTCCTCCTCCTCCTCCTCCTCCTCCTCCCCTCCCTCCTCCTCCTCCTCCTCCTCTCCTCCTCCTCCCCCTCCTCCCTACCTCCTCCTCCTCCCTCCCTCTCCTCCTCCTCCTCTCCTCCTCCCTTACTCCTCCTCCTCCTCCCTCCCTCCTCCTCCTGCCTCTCCTCCTCCTCTCCTCCTCCTCCTCCTCCTCCCCTCCCTCCTCCTCCTCCTCCTCCCTCCTCCTCCTCCTCCTTTCTCAGATCACCACCATTGTGCATCATTCAGAGACCCCAAATGTCAGGTGTAGTCACGAGCCATCACACACCTGAGGTTAGGAGGAGTCTGTTCTCTGACTCACGGATCACGCTAATGTTCTCAGGTGGTCGACATCACACTGAAGGGTTTAATATTTTTCCCTTCTCGATACCATCTATTTGTGAACCTAACATAACCTAACATAACATAACCTTTAACCTACTCCACGCATCATTCACCCTATAACTACACACACACTTGTTCTTCCTCCTGCAGGTGTCACGAGTACCGACGTGGTTGTATCTGGCGGCGACAGTGGTAGGTCTGTTGCCCACACAGGTGCTCAACTGTTACCTGGGCACCACCGTCAGGAACCTCGATGACGTGGTGTCTCAGTCACCCTCCGCCAGTGCTACCGGCTGGGGAGTGTTCGCCGTCCAGGTGAGGGGTGAGGAGAGTAAGGGGTGAGAGGAATAGGGGGTGAGGAGAGTAAGGGGTGAGGAGTGTAAGGGGTGAGGAGTGTAAGGGGTGGAAGGGGTGAAGGGGTGTATTATCTTTATACATGCTGAGCTTTATACCTATATTGTATATGTACATATTGAAGTGTATACCTGTATTATCTCTATACATCCTGAACTGTATACCTGCCTCACCACCACTATTATTAGACCTCTCTTTAAAGCATCAAAACTCCCTCAAAGAAATGCTTCTACACTTTCGATGTACTGTACACACACACACACACTGACCTCACACAGAGACAACAAGGAGGAGGAGGTCATGTCTGGGTAAGGCCGCTGTACCTCCCTCCATTATTCACCGACTCAAGAACAGTGGCAGCTGGCGTCTGTTGTCTTATTCACCACCCTACCATACCTGGTCTTACCTGCTGGCTGGCGAGAGACACACCACCAACCCTTCCATCTTCAGTCCCAGCCATGTTTCTATTCCTGAAGATACAGTACAGAGATCAACAGCAGAGCCAGTTAACTATTGCACATCAGGCTGGGTACAGTGCTCAAGGTTCTTATTGGGAGTCATCAGATGTGGATTCCAATAGCTTCTTTGTGTTCTATTTAGAGGATTAAAGATGTAAAGGGAATCAATGATGTTACTTATGTTTGTAAAAGATTCTGTTTTCTCCCCATCAGAATTTCGGGAGATTTTATGGAGTTTGATATAGGTTGAAGATGGCGGCTTCTCTTAGTCTTCTGGAGGAGAGGAAATATATTGTTCTTCTTTAATTTGTATTCACACTTGGCAATTACATACTGTATAGTTGACGCTCGCACATAAACACATATCCACACGCTAGATAAAGACTGGAGAAACACACACACACACACACACACACACACACACACACACACACATTAATAGTGTATATCACCAGCTGAACAAAAAAACAGATAATATACATTTTGATGCTGACTGTACAGGTTAATGAATAAACTACATGCATAAGGAGTGCATTTAAAGACGTAAATAGTAGTAGAAAGTATCTCACCTTGATACAAGTGTTGGTAGTTTTGATTATACGTGTTGGTTGGTTTTTATTACGGGTGTTGTTTGGGGATACACATGTTGTTTTGATTACATTTAAAGCCGTATATAGTAGTAGAAACTAACTCATCTTGATAATCCTAAATGTCATTGCTTAATTAAAACACATGCTCTCTAAGACAATCTTTAACCTGGAGCTGATGACCATAAAAATGACTTCCGTATATCAGCTTGAGTGGATATATCTGTCCACGTGGTAGTGAATGGTTTAGCTGAACCTTGTCACCCAACCATCGCCCTGTGGCACCCGTTCCTACCTCTCCCACCTCTCCCACCCGTCCCTCCCCTTCCCACTTCCAGCATCTCTCGTACCTTCTCACACACCCAGTATTCAACAGTGGCGGGAACCTTACCTTCACCCCGTATGGAGGAGGAATATTGATATCCGTCTCGCCAGGGTGTAGACTTGAACCAGCTCTTGTACTATAGTCAAATAATAAAGTCCATTCGCCTCCCCTCCTGAACCACGAACCCCCGAGAGATTCAGACTCATGAACCCGAAGCAGTAGACTGATACATTATTCTGTCCATAAATGCTTCGGGTTCACGAGTCTGAATCTCTCGGGGGTTCGTGGTTCAGGAGGAGAGGCGACCAGCAGGACTTCAGTAGTTGTTGACAGTACTTCTTGTTGTTATCTCTTAAGTTGATTTTGTCCCATAAATCCCACAAAGGAAATATATTTTTACTTGACTCTCATCATAATATAAATGTATAGAAAGTCATTGTTGTCCATGGCGCTAAAACAATGAAAGAACGATCTTGTATATTGAATTACGATGAAATAAACAAAAATCAACATACTTATTTTTAGCATGAAGAAACTAGCCTCTGTTTCTTGTATAAATCCCCATCCATACACATCCACCTATTGAATACTCAGACATACACCCTGTATACTTATTTATATCATGTATACACATCTGCAACACATATATTTATAATATCACGATTTTTTTTACCGTTTTTTCACTATGTATGATTTAATATATTTAATTGCGTTCTTATATTCTTAGTCTTTGTCTAATTCTTCTATCCATCCTCTTATCTTTCTGTATTTCTTTATCCATGTTATTTCTGTGTCTCCATGTGTATATTATCTCTGTATGTATCTCTCTCTCTCTCTCTCTCTCTCTCTCTCTCTCTCTCTCTCTCTCTCTCTAACCAGATGACGTTGTTTACAGATCGTCATCAGTATCGGCTTGACTATGTGGGTAGTGAGACGAGCCAAGGCGGAACTTCACAAGACTATGGCCGCCCAACTCTCTGACGATACTCAACCCACCCTCTGCTCCCCCGCCCACTCCACCCGCACGCCCACTAACTCTGCCACGCACACGCCAGCCCACACACCAGCCCACACGCCCTCCCGTGCCTCAAGCAGGACTTCCAACGGCCATGCCAATTTCCCCGTGGATATTGCCAGTTCTCACCTAACGAAGATAACAGGTTAGTTCATGAGAGAGAGAGAGAGAGATGCAGAACTACAGTATAGAGTACTTTATGTGATATATCGGGTGTATTATAATCAGAAAGAATGACATAAGCAAGAGTAGGAATAGGTCTCGTAAACTACTGTATAATATTCTCTTTGGGTAAAGTTTAATCTTCATATTTTCAAGTATATTTTATTTTACTGTTAGCTTGATATTTCTATCTTTTTTTTTCTAAACTCAGATTCTATTGAGTATTATCTAAGAGACTGTTCTTCCCTTCCGTCCGCTGCAGTTTCCTCCTGTACCAACACTGGACAATAAAGATCATGACAAAGTGACAGACCAGACCAACCGCCCGAACGACTATAGTAAACTGATTAATGGCCAATTGATAAATATAAAAACATTTAGTTTTACCTTAGTTTCCCCTAAATATTTTCTGATATAACTGAGATAAATTTGTGATAATGTTGACTGTGTCGTACATGTGTATGTTAAGTCAGGTGATGAACTAAAACGCGACCGAGCAAAATAAAAGTAAAAGTAAAAGAATAAAATCGTATGTAATAGCTCGGAAAACAAAACACTCACTGTTATAAACTAAATCATCAGAGAAAACGGGACATTCAGTGATGGATGGCTGACTGTGTTATATATTTCTAGGCGGCTTTTGAGGTTATAACTCCGGTAAATAAAGATTTAAAACGGTACTATTAACCTAGATATTCATGATGTAAATTAGCGTAACGTTACACAAGTTGTTGAATAAAGGCGACACTGTATAGACAGATTGATGAAAGTGAAATATTTAACACTAATAAGACGAAACAACCTCTAAAGTGGTCGTTATTGTGTGAAAATATAAAATGTGATCGTTGTGTGGTTCTGGTGTCTTAATTATCGTAAAAAGAAGTTGATTTAGAGACAACAAGGGCACCTCGTTGTCAGGCTAAGTTAGTTATTACCTTGACCCGTGTGTGTGTGCGAACGGCTTGTGGATGACAGTGAACTGGAACAGGTGACACGACAGGCGGGTGGTACTCTACCTTGAAACTGATACTAAACACTGTCTGTACTTTACGTGAGAATTTATTAAAATACACCGCAACTATTTTATCGTTATTAAGCTCGCTTTTCCCAGGTAAGATGATCTATTTCACTTTTTTGGAGCATTAGTGAGGATATTATACCTCGGCTGAAGTTTCTTATTAAGAAAGTTCTGACAACATGGAAAACAAATTACAAGGGCGTCCATCTTGTATGAGTTAGTTCAGTAGGCGCGTCATTTCATCGTCAAACAAGTGCATGTAAGTTATAAACACATCATGTACGGTGTCGATGAGTGTTATAACGTCGTTTATTCTGAGAAGTTTGGGGGAACTACTTTGACGAGCCCTAAAACTCTCTCTCTCTCTCTACACTACTTACCACTTCTCCTCAGTGTTATGTGTTTATCTATGCGTCTCCTGCGGTCTTTGATT
Source organism: Homarus americanus (assembly GCF_018991925.1). Lineage (NCBI taxonomy): Eukaryota > Metazoa > Arthropoda > Malacostraca > Decapoda > Nephropidae > Homarus > Homarus americanus. The sequence goes on from NW_024736071.1 coordinate 16,570,224, forward strand.
ATTTTATTATTTTCTTTGTTTATGCACTAAGTTGCTGTCGTTCAAGATATTTTATTATTTACTGTTTTTTCCGTACAGTATTTACTTTTACCACCGTATACTGTATTCCCCGTATGAGAAGAGAACTTTACTTACTAATGACTTAACATCTACTACGAAACAACCTTGTAAAAGATTGCCAACACGGTTTTATGCCGGGGCGCTCTTGCTTGACACAATTGCTCAAGGTATTGGATATTTGGACCCATATTCTAGAACGGGGTGGTAATATCGACAATATTTACCTAGATTTTGCCAAGGCTTTCGACAGTGTACCCCACGAAAGGCTGAAAATCACACTGGAAGGTACGGAATTCGGGGAAATGTCCTAGCGTGGATAGAAGACTTTCTACATGACCGCAAGCAATGTGTGGTGATTAATGGCACGAAATCGTCATCTGTACCTGTAACAAGTGGGGTACCGCAGGGTAGTGTATTGGGCCCGCTGCTGTTTGTTTGTTTCATAAATGATATGCCTGACGTTGTACACTCCTCCATACAAATGTTTGCCGATGACGCCAAGTTATTTCGGGAAATTAAGAACCAAGCGGACTGTGAAGAGCTGCAGAAGGACCTCTGTGGACTCCAGGAATGGTCGAAGAAATGGCTGCTGAGATTCAATGTCACGAAGTGTAAGAGGATGCACCTGGGGCGTACCAACGGTAAGGAGGCGTACCATATGTCCCAACGGGATGAAGAAAATGTACTAGTTGAGACTGTGTGTGAGAAGGACCTAGGTGTGTATGTTGACAATGAGCTGAAGTTCTCAGGCCATTGTGAGAAGAAGGTAAATCAGGCAAATAAATTATTGGGTCTTATAAGAAGGTCGTTCAGATATCTAGACGGTCCGTCCCTCGTGACGATCTTCAGGAGTGAAGTGCTTCCCCATCTGGAGTACTGTCACCCCATCTGGTCCCCGAGATATGCTAGGGACTGTCAGTTGGTTGAAAATGTTCAAAGGAGGGCCACCAAGCTGGTGCCTGCACTTCGGCATCTCAGCTACCCTGCGAGATTGGAGCGCCTGAACTTGCCTAGCTTATACTACAGACGGGCAAGGGGGGACCTAGTTGAGGTTTATAAGCATCTCAGGGGGCACTACTCAGTTGAGTGTCCTTACTTGGAGCTGGCGGACGCTCGCCCCACAAGGGGTCACAGCTCAAGATTGAAGAAGCCGCAAGTCCGGAAAACCGTGAGGGCAAACTTTTTCGGAGTGAGGGTTGTAAACTCTTGGAACAATCTACCAGAGAGTGTTGTGACGGCACCGAGTGTGAGCTCTTTCAAGAGAAGACTTGACCAACACTGGAGCGGGTTCAGGTACATTCAGGAGCCGGTGCATGCCCAGTATTTGCCAACAGTGCGTGACAGAGACGTGACCGATCGCCCGGGCGGCTAGCGAGCCGACCTTTTGGTGAAGAATATAAAGGAAAAGAGTCGTGACCGATCGCCCAAGCGGCTAACAAGCCGATCAGTGGCGAAGAGGATAAAAAGTAAAAAAAAAGTAAAAGTTAACGCCAGGTACAAAAACGTCACCCTCAGAGTACAATGTCATCTTACTCAAGAGAGTAAATCAACGTAATAATAATAATAATAATAATAATAAATATTCAGTAAAATTGACATATAGGTTTACAAAAGGATAGGCATGAATATAGACCATGTAGGTATACGGTGCAGGTAGACCGTGGGTTACCTGTGTGCCGAGACAGTGCTGCAGGTAAACAACAATGGTAAACAGTAAGACAACTTGACCAAGGATATTCAACAAAGATGTCAGCTGCTTATTTCCAGGAGGGTCCTTTGTTTAATTTTATCCTCTTCGCCACTGATCGGCTCGTTAGCCGCTTGGGCGATCGGTCACGTCTCTGATTACTTTTCCTTTTCATTGTATCAGGGTTAGAACATCACACTCGAGGGTTTATCTTACTCACTGGTGCTCGGGGAGTTTGCATCGTTCAGTCATCGTTTTTAAAGAATTAAAAGTCATCATACTCAAACAACTGTGTTATCTTACTCCAGGGATTACTATTACAGCCTATTTACAGAGCTACAGTAATTCACTTTTCTTACCACTGAAACTATAAATCAGATTTTCAATCTATTTTAAATGAAGAAAACAAAAACAAATAAATAGTGTCTGATCTTTCACTCCCCGTTGTTGACGACGACAGAGGAACCCAGAGAGAGTGAGATTTTCTTGTGACGTCAACAAGGTGTGTCGAAGAAAACGGCTGAACATCAGGGGACAAGGGAAACTTGCTCTCTTCCGCTCCACCATAACCAACACTAACAACAGTTATAACTACTTATATTTCTCTTGACTTTTATGTTTTATGGAATGATGTAATTACAAACATTGTTAGGTATTTAAAGACAGCAACAACACTAACAAAGTAATGTTAAATGTTGAAAAAGTACTACGAACAATGCGTGAACCACATATTTCTTATACAGACAGTAGACGACAAGGAACATAACACAATTGACCTTAGCATTTCAGCAAAACTACTTACGGATGGTCTGGCTCGTTAGTATCGTTTCAAAATCTAGTGGCTGTGCAGGCCTGTTCGTGGTACGTTTTTAACACCTTAACACTTACGCTGCATGCTGAAATTCTTCATGATTTTTTTTTCACTTAAGTGTTAATTTATTTTCTAATATTCTCTTACCTCATATCTTATTCACTATTACAGTGTTAGTCTCAGTGTTATTTTTTATTATTATTTGGCCTCTTTATTTTTATTGGGTGCATCTAGTCAGAGTGACGTCATGAGAGATAAACTATTTTGTCCTGAATGTTATCAATTATATAAAATTTTGTTTTTGGTGTTCTTTTTTTCCTTGTTTTGATATTTATTTACTTTTATCCATCGCGTTTATTAATTCACAGAATCATTTCATTTCATTACACCACAATAATACAGTATACACGAAGGGGCCCTTGTGAGTGGGAAGCTAATTCTATACAGTAGTTGAGGATAGAAAGGCGATGGAATGTGGTACTGGACACACACACACACACACACACACACACACACACACACACACACACACACACACACACTGCCCGCCCCACAAAGGGTCACACCCAATGGTTGAAGAAGCCACAAGTCCAGAAAACTGTGAGGGCTAACTTTTCGGAGTGAGGGTTGTAAACTCTTGGAACAATCTGCCAGAGAGTGTTGTGACTGCACCGAGTGTGAGCTCTTTCAAGACCAGACTTGACCAGAACTGGAGCAGGTTCACATACATCCAGGAGCCGGTGCATGCCCAGTACCTGCCAACAGTGTGTAACAGAGACGTGACCGACCTCCCGAACGAAGAAGATAAAAGTAAAAGTAAAAGTTTTGGAGCATCGAAGGCTCAGTATTCAGTGCGCTATATCCACACTGACCCTGGTGGAATATCGGGTCAATGGGAAGCCTTTCACACACACGTAGTTTCAGCAAATGTTTACACTGTTACGGTTCCTACTGATAAGGTTGGTGTAGGTGAGACGAGCATACAGCCAGAGTGTGAGGGGGGTGCTCCTAGGGCCTCCTGGTGTCTGCACTAATTATATTACTCAACAATCTTCAGGGAAAATTAACTTGACACGAAAAAAACCTTCTGAGTTCTAAAAGAATCCAGCGATCGCCAGGGCAAGTATGTGACCCTGAACTTGAGTGATGGTCAGAGTGGGTATGTGTACTGTTCAGGGTTGTCGTTGCAGCTGGTGTGAGTGTGTGTATTTCATGTTTGGGGAACACATATTTGTACTGTCCATTTTAGTACAGCTTTATTGTGTGTCAGGTGTGCTAGTTGTCTTGATTTGTTTTATGTGAAACTTGTATGTTGCTTATGAGCCGGTTGATTAAGTAAATGGTATAGTTATACCTTAAAATATCTTTTAGAGAAAACGAAGTTTTCAGTTTATTGATTAAATGGGTAACTTTAATAAATGTTCATCGGTTATATAACTGTACAGTCTTAGAATTATATTAATTAAATTTCCTTCCCAAACTAAGCAGCATTGTCTCTTGGTCAACCATCTTAGAGTAAAGTTTCAGTCTCATATCTCCACTACCGCAGTATATCATCTCTCAGCCTCCCCCCCCCCCCTTTTGGGGGGCAATAACATGCAGTTCTCGCATAATCAAACTCACTCTCTTATTCAGTTTTGTTTGAGAATGTATATTTGGATCACATCTTAATTAAACACTGCAATAATATGATATTTACCGATGTTCGCACGAGCAAGTGATCCCATTCAAGATTTTCCAGTGAAAACAATAAAGAAATTAATGCTGTGAGACTAAATCTGTGTAGAGAAGCCTTGTTGTGTATAAGTGCAAGAGAAGTGATCATGTCTCTAATAATGAGGCAAAATTATTATTGTTTTTTTAAGTCAGCCCAAGTTTTAGGTAAGGAATAATAATGATTCTTTCAGGTGTTAATTATGGATATGATGATGATGATGTTGTTGGAGGTAATGGTGCGGACGATGAACTAATTCTGGCTGCTGGTGTCTCTCCCAACACCTCCCTCAGCACCTCTACCATCATCACCACCTCCAACACCTCCTCCTTCTCCCTCCGCACCACCTCCTCCACCAACACCACCACCACCTCTACCACCACATTCCGCAGGGACTCAGCCGACGACATCTTCATCCTTGTTGACAGCCCTGCGTGACGCCACCGCCATTGGGACTCGTCTCAAATCCTTCAGGAGGTTCCGATGGCAGCTCAAACACAACCAAGTCGTACCTGTTGGGAGAGTCATGGTCACCTCACCGTGGACCTCACCTGGCACACAGCTGGCCACATCTGACACACACCAAGTCAGCCACAACTCACAGCGGGCTACATCTGACACACACCAAGTCAGCCACAACTCACAACGGGTCACATCTAACACACACCAAGTCAATCCTAACTCACAGCGGGCCACATCTGACACACACCAAGTCAGCCACAACTCACAACGGGTCACATCTGACACACACCAAGTCAATCCTAACTCACAGCTGGCCACATCTGACACACACCAAGTCAGCCACAACTCACAGCGGGCTACATCTGACACACACCAAGTCAGCCACAACTCACAACGGGTCACATCTAACACACACCAAGTCAATCCTAACTCACAGCGGGCCACATCTGACACACACCAAGTCAGCCACAACTCACAACGGGTCACATCTAACACACACCAAGTCAATCCTAACTCACAGCGGGCCACATCTGACACACACCAAGTCAGCCACAACTCACAACGGGTCACATCTGACACACACCAAGTCAATCTCAACCCAGATACACACTATACCATAAAGCTTAAGAATAGCATGAGTGCCGAAGAAGAGGTCATGCACACACTACCACATGTAGCACCTACCACACACTACACTATGTCCAACATACAGCACACCACGCCTACCAGACAACACACCACGCCTACCAGACAACACACCACGCCTACCAGACAACACACCACGCCTACCAGACAACACACCACGCCTACCAGACAACACACCACACCTACCATACCTCACACCACGTCTACCAGACAACACACCACGCCTACCATACCTCACACCATGCCTACTATACAACACACCACGCCTACCATACCTCACACCATGCCTACTATACAACAAACCCCGTCTTCCATCCATCCTATCACAGAACAGGCTGTGCTCACAATAAACCCCAAACTGTTCTCATATCAGGACTCAGAAGTGACCTCCTCTTCCAACATGGTACAAAGCATCGCTACTAACACACAGTACACGTCTTCCCAGCAGACTATACCAACACACGACATAACAACAGAGACGATAGCAGACACGTCACCTCAAAAAAACAAAACCACACAGATCAAGAGGCACAATTCTCCTTCCTGTGTTGAAATTAACTCATTCATTACTCCAATAGCTGTAGATTCTGGTCGGGTCCACAATGTCATATCTCAGGAACCCTCAACACACAACACCAACACTACCTCACCGCTGACTACTTCCATACCCACAGCCATCCTCCCAACCACAGTACTCAAAACATCTCAAAGACCTTTCGTGCCGCCTACTTCGTCAGTAATAACCACCATCATCGAGCAACCTAATACTGCTACACCTCGACCACACACTGCACCCACCACCACCACAACGACCACCACATTACCGAGAGTAGGTACACCACCACCAACTACCACCATCACTACACCTACACTACCCATCATGGCAGCCCCACCAGCGGTCATACCACCCATAACACCTACGTTGCCAATTGCTCCTTCTTGACAGATATCTACACTCCTCTTACACCCCGTCACACCCACCAGACGTCAGATCACACCTTCCAAGTAACACTAACTCAGCCTGACCTATGAGACTCGTCTGCCTGTGTTCCAGTTCCTCGACTAAGCTACAACTCGTCCTCCTTCAGTATCAACCACACAAAGTCTATAATATTGTGTCACGTCTGCGAGGGAAGAGTATTTGTGTTCATAAGATGTGAATGAAGCCATTACTCACTTCTTAAAGTAATATATATATATATATATATATATATATATATATGTAAATAGTAATTGATTATTTTGACCAGAAGTGAATGTTGGATTATAGACAAGAGATGATCTTAGTAATTATGATTGACTCTTTGGGCCAAAATAATCGATGAACTCATTAAAGATATTTGTAAAAGATAATTTGATAATGTTGAGAAGAATTATTTTGGCTAAATTTATTTTAGTCTTGATAAAAAAAATTACATATATGTAAAAAATAGATGATATTACTGATGATAATCACCACTCAAGGTAATCCATCACCTCATAGTAAATACTTATCAACCTGAGATGTAGTAACAACGTTTTAGTATCAAGAATCATCATCATAATAACTACTGTCTGATCTTAGTCAAATTATACCTTAATTCTAGTACCTGTCTAGACCATCCTTGGCCTTGATGACTGTTACGTTGACCTGCTGATGGTCCAAGGATGATGACACACTGACCCATTAAAGATACGTGGACCAGTGAGTGTGAGAGGGGCATTAAGTTACCTTTTATGTGTTTTTTGTTGGTTTTCTCCACATTTAGGTGATTCAACTGCTAGGGTTATTAAGCGTTGTTCATGGGTGTTTTGTCTTAAGGCACTTCAACTGTCAGGTTTATTAAGCATCGTTCACAAGATCTTGACTTTCTTATACTCTTACTTAAAAAAAAATTATTAACTCGATCTTATAATCTTGTCATTTGTTTAGACATTTTGAAGACAATAATACAAATAAGAAATAAAGAACAATGATATACTTCAGTTTGGGAGCAGTGTAATATGACCTGGACATAATCATCTTCTTCATGACTCGAGTACAATACAACGATCATTATATCCGGGTCTATAACTAAGACTTAGCTGGTGAAAGGTTGTATATGGTTCAGCACCTCGAGGTATCCGGCTCGTCACCGTCCATGAGGATGTGCCTTTAATAAAATTAGTCCTTGGGAGGTTGGGGGGGAGGCCTTATGAGGAGCCGTAATGTGGACCTCTTTATGTTAATATCGTGTCTGGGTCTTTTTTTTTTAATGGAACCTTGAAAATCTTGCTTTTATTTACTTTTTTTTCATAATTAAGACGTTCCTCCAAAGGGCTTTATTTTTTTTCACGTCTTATTAAATTCTTAGTCGTATTAATTGTCTGTATGAGTTAAGTTTTAATAATCTCAACTTTGGGTGATTTTTTAAAAGTCTTCATTAAGGAAATATATGTATGGGGATTTTTTAAAAAGTTTTAATAGATTAGGAGAATAAATTTCCTTTTATGTTAAATATCAATGCAATAATTAATAGTAAAAGTCAAGTGTTTTTTGCTAGATATTTACCTCAGCGGACACCCTGACGTATAATCTGTTCCCTTCACCATAAACAAACATGTACTGTACTCCCCGGTGTAATGTGTCATACTAAGAAAATTCCATCACCGCTTCTTGTGTGTGATGTAAGCGTGGTTGACGTTTTACTCTTGGCGGCAGACTGTTCATAGCTCACGGCATCTCTACAACACATGAGGGATAACAATCACACTTGGACTATGGTAAACACGATGATTTTCTTGGGATGAACTTGTTGCCATCCATCCTTCCTCCTCTGTTATAACTATTGGCCATTAAGTCGCCACCCAGCACCAAGATGAGGAGTTATGGTGCTGTAATGGCGGGGGTGGAGGTACAGTCGGGGTCAAAAGTTTCTCTCCCTCCCAATATGAAGCAGTATCGACTTCAAATGAGATAAAACCACACACCCGCACCAAATAACAGTCATGGGTAAGTCAGTTCGGAGACTCATTCTGGGACTCGGTGTCACCTCGGGATCGAACTTTTGTCTGTGACTGAACAGTTGTGTCAGATTTTGTTAAGGAGTTGTCGTATCACGTAGCCTTCAGTATCTTTCAACAAACTGGTTCTGAGCTAAAAATCACTTGTGGTGGCAGACGCTGGCTGGCTGCTGGTCCAGGGAGAAGTGAATCAGGTTTGCTCTTGTGGGTAGGAAGGTGTTTGGCGTCTTTGTGTCCTGAAATAATCCACTTCTACATGGTTTAATTAATTGTTTTTGTTCCTTTAAACCCTAACTACCAGACAAGTGAGGCCCCAGAGTACTTCAGAACGTTTTCTTCTGCAACGTTTCTTCTTTATCCTAACTTGACTCTATCTCAACCTTTTTATACCTTACAACTTGGAGTAGAATATCTCAAGGTAGATCTGATGGTGATTACTGTGAGGATGATAATATGTGTAAATAAAACTGTTTACAAATCAAAAAAGTTTATGTAGTAGTTGTTGTATAGAAGATAATGTGAGACGTTCCTATATTTTTTACAAGTGACGTCATGTTCCTGGTTACTCATTGTGACGTCACTCATCATTTTGCCATTCCCACATCTTCTCTGTAAAATTAGATCTGTTTCTTTTGCTGATTATGTTTGATGATAATATCTTAAAAATTAATAGTTTTAAGGATCAACTAATACTGTGTAGGAGACATAAGATCCTGGAACTTCTTAATATAGTAGTCCTGATAGGCCCTCAACCTAACCTAACCTAACCGTTAGTATTGGGGCCCTATTAAAATTAAGGTTTATTACAGACTGCGGTAAGTTTGACGCTTTCCCATCACACACTAGAGTAACACTCCTCCAAATTGTGTGTGTGTGTGTGTGTGTGTGTGTGTGTGTGTGTGTCTGTCTGAGCGCCCGCACAAAATAATAATATATACGTGTGTGTTTATGTACTTTTATATGTGTTTGAGGAGTATAATGTTCACCCCCACTTAGCTCCTCCGGTTTACACCATTTTTTATAAAAAAAATGACGTTTGTATAAAACCACGACAGACATCACCTGACACTTAGTGCATCAGACAAAGGCTCATCATCTTCCAGTAGTGTGTGAGCGTCGCGGCCAGGTACACCTGAAGGACATGCTGTGTGTGTGTGTGTGAGCGTCGCGCGGCCAGGTACACCTGAACAACATGCTGTCTGGATTTTGTGTTTTCGTTTTTGATGATTTAAACAAAGAACCATCACACCAGCGAAAAATTCAATACCCAATGATGGAATTTAGTTTACGAAAAAGAGGAGGAAGATAGTTATTTCCTCTTTGTGCTGTAGTTACACGGTGTACTTGGCCAGTGACTTAATGATAACCAGTGGTGTTGTATGTTCATCCCCAGTAGTCATCATCACTCAGTCATCACCTTTGTGGAGCTGTAGCGGAAACTTTTTAACAAATTGTAAAGAACTTTTACAAAGATTGTGTAGACAGTATTTTTGTTATATGTTCTTTGTAGCGTTAGAATTTGATTAAACAGAATATATATATTGGTAAGATACATTATGGTCGGAATTGCAACTGCATTGAAGAGACTATCGTGCAATTATCGTGCTTTGGTACACTTCTTTATGTAGTTAAGAGAAAGACAATTATATAAAAAATTATGAAAATTATGGCGTTTCATTTCAACCTGTTTACCTATAGAAACACTGTACTTATAATTCAGGTATAGATGCATGAATAACACAAAAGACGATTACTATAAGAGGTGGATAGACTTTATGTACACAAGCAACACTTTTAAGTGATCAATTGTTTTAATGCTTGAGAGAAAGGGAGAGATAGAGAGATAAGAATATAGGGAGATAAGAAGATGGAGAGATAAGAAAAGGGAGATAAGATAGATAAAGTAGAGAGATATTTATTCACTGAAATCGCCATACAAATTCATGTTGATTCAGCAACTACCAAGACAGTGGAGGTATACACACAATATACATAGACAACACATATATACAAACAATGTACATATACGGTGTAAACAAAGGAATAAGGAAAGAAAGATACCTAACAGAAAGAGAGGAATAAAGGGAAAAAGAAGGAAAATCTGACAGAACTGAATAAGATAGAGAGGAAAATGTAAATAAAATAAAGGAAGACAGAAACATAACAGAGAAAGTACAAGAAAGAAGAAACAAAATATACTGAAAATAGAAAGCAAAAGATACGAAAGAATGTAATGAAGAGAAAACAATGAACGAAAGAGAGACTGAGGTGGTGTAGTTGGGGGGGAGGAAGGGGTTGTGTTTTAGGGGGAGGAGGGAGGGGTGGTGTTTTAGGGGAGGGAGGGTGGTGTTTTGGTGTTGTATGGGGTGAGGGAGGGTTGTGTTTAGGGGGAGGGAGGGATGGTGTTGTATGGGGTGAGGGAGGGGTGGTGTTGTATGGGGTGAGGGAGGGGTGGTGTTGTATGGGGTGAGGGAGGGGTGGTGTTGTACTACAAGCTCTGCCAATAAATTTGTTAAACTAAACTAAAAGAGAAACTTAAATTATCATTTCATGTTGCCAGTCCATTTGTATTCCTTTTGAGAATTGCGAACGAGCATAAATCGTTTCACGGGCACAGAAAATAATGAAGAATTTGATGAGAATGTACGACTTTTTGTGTGTGTGCGTCTGGGGGTGTGTGTGTGTGTGTGTGTGTGCTTCTCTGAGTGTGTGCGTCTGTAAGTGTGTGGGTCAATGAGTGGGTGTGAGTCTTTGATTGTGTGTGGGTCAGTGATAAGCACTCACAATGCACAGCTACTGTACTTACTTTAGTCACCTCGCATAGCAGAGTCATTTATCACCACTGAACCTTCCGTCACAGTTATTGTTGTTGTTGTTGTTGTTGTTATCACAGTCGTCGCAGTCATTGTTGTTGTTACTTGATGTTGGTAAATTGTTGGTGAAGTTGGCAGTGGTGGTGGTATAGTTGTCATTGTTGAGGTAGGTAGTAGTTGTGGTGGTTGTGGTTATCAGTGCAAAAGGTGATAGTGGTAATGGTGGTAAGATTGATTGATAGTGGTTGTGGTGGTTGTGATTGTTAGTGTAAAGATGGTGGTGGTGATGGTGGTAAGACTGATTGTAAAGGTAATATTAGTAGTAGTGGTGATGATTGTAGTTGTGGGTGGTGGTGGTTGTAGTCGTTGTTGATAGTGGTAGAATAGATGACTTAAACAAATTGTTAGTCGTTATAAATAGCCATATGTCTTGCCACACACACACACTTGGAGGACAGACTACCAGAGAGACACATAACATAACATAACATAACATATCCTTACTCTAGCGGCTACAATCCCTTTTGACTGGCTTCATATAATAGGCAGTAAGTATTAGGCAGCTACCAAACAGGGAGGTACTACCGCCTGGGAAGATAATGGAAGCATAATGTGTTGTCTGATGGTAGACCCTGCTGCCATATGTGACCAAGTCCCAGGTTGATGATCTGACTTTTTGCCTCATTTGCACACAATTGCAGGGTCTCAATTGTTTCTCTTTGACAACACAACATACTGGACATATATCGTTTCCCACTATTGATTTTTTTCCATTTTTGTATTTCTTTTTGGTTCTTTATTATTGTTATTACAGTGTTATCGTTATTATTGTTATAATTTTATTTTATTATTTTATTTCTATTAATTTTTTATTTTTTATTATATATGTTATTTACTATGACTTATTATTATTATTATTATTATTATTATTATTATTATTATTGTTATTGTTGTTATTATTATTACTTGTTTTCCTTATTTTTTTTTTTATATATTTGCCCCGAGAAAGCTAGTTTATTGGGCACCCCCTTGTCATCCTGTGCAAGGTGAAGTGCAAAACAGTTTACAGCGCCCATCTGGGAAGCATGAGTAGTTCATGCTTGCCTTCATGACTCATGTATTAAGGGCGTAAAAGCCTGAAGGGTCATGGGTTTTGTCAGCAAGTTACATAAAGTGACAGAATGATGAGTGTGTGGGGGAAAATTCCCGGTATGTAAGGGGGGAACGATCTTCCTGCTTGTTACCGCTGCTAACTCTCTCGTTTGCTGGTGCAGACGACTCTTGGGGCGGTTGGACAAAGGTGAGAACGTCAGAGACTATCTGGGTCACCGGCAGATTCACCCCAGCCGCCATACAGTCACTATCTAGCTACCCCACTGTTCATCAAATTCTGGCTGTGATCTCATCATAGGTCCTGGACTCGTGGGTTGTGTCCCCAGACCTTCACCTATCGACTGCCAATTCTCTGGTCATCTACCACTACCACGACCGTCAATTCATCTCATTCCGTCTGTGCCCCGGTGTTCTCCTGCCGTTTCAAGACAATCTGCTGCTGTGGCTGAGTGTGGAGTTGGATGGACGCTTCCCCACCCTGAGTGTGCATCACCGTGTTCCAGAACCTTCCCCCAGGGCCACTGCCGTAGGAAGTATCTGTTTATTGTTTGATTCCATTAATTGCTGACTCCCATTATTTGTTTGACTCCTTTAATTGTTTGCTTCCCTTAATTGATTAACTCCATTAACTGTTGACTGCATTAATTGTTTGACTCCCGAAATTATTTGATGTTGTTGAGTAGTGTCAGAGTTTTGTTATATTTTTTATAGTAAGGAGATGTCTATCTCAAACGGTTGTTTGCTGTTCCTCAGAAAACCATGGTCCTTGACTTTCTATAATTAAGAACCTGATTAGTCTGGTAAGGGATTTCTATCTCTAATTCCCAGGCCCTTTACACGGTACAATTTATCTGTTTATGGCAAAGCGTGGCAGGTCCCTAATAGTGTCAAGTGCCAGGCCATAGGCATTGACAATATTGAGGGACATACCTTTTAGTGTGATTGTGATGGCGTGTACGTCGGTAGTGTCGGCTTCAAAGGGAACGTCGAGAGGTTGGTAGGGGACGTCTTTCTTGGCGTAGATACGTAGTCCACTAGCATGTCCTCGTAGTGGTCAATTGATGTGGGGAACTGGAGTGGATGGGCCCCAGGTGCCGGCATGCCGGTGGGGGACGGGGAGCCGGGGGTGGTGTCCTCGGGTCCAATAGGGAGCCCTGGTGGAGACAGCTGAGAGACCTGAGCAGGCGCCGCTTGCGTTGGGTGGACAGAATGAGGCACCACGTGTCGTGGTGATGAGGCGGGACGTGGCACGGGGGCAGGCTTGGTAGGTGCCACGCCAGCAGTGATGCCAGGTGGTGGTGGAGTAGGCCGTAAGCTTGAGGGGCACACAAGCGAGCTACCAGCTTGTCAAACCAGAAGGGGGTGACTGGGCAGCAGCTGAAGGCAGGGGTTGTCTGTGTAGGTCGGACATGTCGGTACAGAGTGTATCTAAGAGTTTTTCAACACGGTTGGTAAATTTGTGGAAGAGGGATATGATCTGTGTCGTGTCATTGGAGGGGGGGTTGTGGGGGGGCACCGGTGGGAGCACAAGGCCTGACTATTACATTTTCGCCCCCCAGGCCCGTATGTGGGTCAGTGATCTGTGCGCGGGTGGGCTAATCCCCAAAATAAAAATAAAATACAAAATATTGTGTTAATTGATGCATCTCACCATGGTAAACTTTGGATTGAGTTTGTCCTTTTTTGTACTTCTCTGTTTGCTTCTATTTAAACAACGATTTCTTCCTGATCATTTATTTTTTTGTGATTCTGTTTGGATGAACTAGTGTGTGTGTGTGTTAGATGTGAGTTTGGTTATGGCATTAACTATGTCATGTTTACTGAGGCCTACGGGTGAGAACGGATCAATAACATTTATTCTAGAACATCATCAACAAGGTGGTGATAATTTAAGTGAAAGGTATAGAGAGAATAAGTACTGTAGTGAGGATAAGGAAGGTGTCAGTGATGGTGAAACTATGGTAGTGATTACTTATAAGTTTCAGGGCTGTGTTGAGTGGATATCCTGTGTTACGAGTTGGGGATTTAAAATATAGTTAAGTCTACCCAGATCCCAACAGGCAACAACAATAAAAAAAACAAAGACAATCGGACTATAAAAGGGTAGACAAAGGACGCGAGTTTTTGTTGTTTATTACAATTAAAATTTGACTGTAACAATAACAGCACTTTAAACCTTCCCAGCTGCTGTGTTTAGAGAGCCATCAGTGTTAAGTGGTTGGTAATTATGATAATGGTGGTGATAGTGAAAATGATGGGGGTGGTATTGGTGGGGGTTGTGTCAGTGGTGATTGTTTTTATGATGGTGGTTGTTACACGGATGGCCGCCACACCATTAGCCACTGCAGAAAATATAACGGGATAACTTAACTTCGAACAGATTATATGAACCAGAAATGAATCGTATAAACGGGGTATAAAGATTCGAAGCTTCGGAGAACTATATGAAACCGGAGTGAATCATGTAGGCGGGGCTTAAAGTGTGGGGGTATTGCCAAGACTGGCTGCAACAAGGCCACACCTGACTACGTTGTTCCTCGAACACTTTTACAGCTTAGGACCCAAATTCGCCGCAAACAGAGAGAAGCTCGGGAAGCAGCCATCCCCCTGGTCTCCCCGCCCACCTGGTACGATGTCCTCCGTAAACTTCTGACCTCTCGTATGTCTATGGGAAAGGGTCGCAGAAAAGGGACGTGATTGCTGCCCGTATCATCATTGGGTATGACTTTGCTTGGGAGATTGGTATCCCGGCATCCCCTGAGCAACGCTCTTGTGCATTATGCAGAAGACCCGACAGCCGCACCCTTATCCACTACCTCCTAAGATGTCCCCACACACAACGCTTCCGTGACGCCTGCTGGACCACCACTCCACGACCCCCTGACGGAGACACGATGATCCTCCCCATACTGGCCAGATATATGTAAATAACATGATTATGTGTTAAAGGAATATCCTTCCTTCCTGAGGCTTTAGTAAGCCCCTTTATAATACTTATACTGTATATACTTGTCGACCTGTGAAGGAGGGAGGATAGACATTCGCTGGGGTGTTGTGCTGTATGGACAGTCAGTCACCTAAGTTTTATTTATCATGTGGCCATGTTACTTTGTTAAGGTTAGATAGTGTTGTAAGGAAAGTTAAGGTAGGTACAGCCTGTATTACTGTACCTGGCGACCAGTTAAGAGTGTAGTGTGTTGATGTTGGCTGTTCAAGAGGGTGTACGAGCATATTGTATAGATAATGATGATGAATTGGTAGAAGGGGGGGGGGGGTTCTCCAGTATCCATCATAGCTAGAGTTGGCCAACAGCTACTGTACAGTAACCACCAGTCAACAATCGATGTTTTCTCAGTCCCTCGCCCTTCCACACACCGCCTCGAAAGACAATGACGTCACCCAAGACGCCATAATTCATTCTCTAAGAGTCATTAACGCTTTTCTTTTGTTTTACTTGGAATTGTCATCAATTAGTTGACAAAGTGGTTTTGATAAACGACAGTACTTGCCAAGAAATCGGACAGCGTCTTTAAAAAAACATTTAAAACATTAGTTACGTTTGTTTTGGGTTATCTACGTCGTCTGATTGATCTCTTTGGTGACGAGTGTCTTGGTAATAATTTTTGGAGTTAATCAGTTACTTTTCCTGGGTTTTCATGTCAAATTACACGGTTTTATAACCCAAAACTCTGCAACATTTCGGCATTTTGCACACCTCGGCAACCTTAACCTTAAATAAATCGGTAAAAATTCTTCAGGTTCACGTTTAACTTTCACAAGACGCGAAACTTTCCCCATAAGCCACATGACCAGCTGTTTCTGCACACAAACAGACACATAGACATGCACAGGTACTACGCAGGAATAAATGCGTATGGGGGTTCCTACCATTTCTCCGGTAATTTCCGTAACATGCAATACGCGTACAATGACCATATTTAACATTATTGTATCAAACACTATCTACTTATATGGATAATTCATACCAGACTTGATGTTTTTTTTTACGATTTATTATATTATGAAAAAAATAGTAATCTTAACTATGGTTACATTCTATTTATTCAAGTTTTATTGATTATTAGTTCTGACAATTATAGAACGCTTGGTTGGAGGAGAGACTCGTTGCTCTGTTTATTCGTAACTCTGATCAACGTTCCGACTGGTATGCACACACACACACCACCATATCATCATCACATCACCACCCCACCATCATCACACTATCATCACCACACCATCTAATCATCACACCATCACCACACCATCACCACACCATCACTACACCATCACCACACCATCACTCATCACTACACAGTATGGGTAAACAGACGGTAAAGCAGTTGGGTAAGGATAGTCAACACAGCCACTATATGCTTAAGTACCTTTTTATATCACCCTTGTTAGCCCTGACTTCCACTTGTACAGCTCGATCACGTCGCCCCTCACTCTACGTCTCTTCAGTTTCATAAGCTTAAATGACAAGCAAAACCAACAGATATAGATAGCGATCAGCCTTACAGTAGTTGGACGGGGGGGGGGGGGGAAACTGTTAAGCCACCCGTAATATTAAAAAGTTATATTCATATGTGGAAAGGTAGAAAGTGGGCTGACTAAAGGCAGCCTAAAACGGAGTAGAGTTATAATGTATATACGGGGAACATTCTTTGGAATTCTACCTTCAACAAATAATGATTTCCCTGACGAGGAAACAAGATTAATAATTGCTTAGAAATTTTCCGAAAATACTAACGGGAGTGTCATTGACACAGCCATGCAAAGGAATTAGTTGAATTGTTTGTGGTACCCAATCAGGAGACTGCAAGGTGGAGGGGTAGTGTACCTCAGCCAATAATAAGTTAACTGCGCACCGTGGGTGTGTGGGGGTGAGGAGGAGCTACGGTGAGGCTCGAGGTCTGGCTGAGGCACTGACCACAAAGTGACTGAGCTGTATTCAGTCACAGTCTTCAGTCACGGGAAAGTGTGTCCTCACTCGCTCTCTGGCCTGTCCCGCCCAGCTGTGAGTACTTCTGATTACTGTACTTGTGTAGCTCACTATATATATATATATATATATATATATATATATATATATATATATATATATATATATATATATATATATATATATATATATATATATATACTGATAACCACAAGGAAAGAAGGAAACACGAAGTTCCCAAGCACTTTAGTGTAATTCACATCTTCAGGGGTGAGTACAGACTAAGGAGAAGTACAAAACAAGGTAACAAGGTATATACTGTATATACAGAGGAGGTTGAGATCAAGTCCACAATGGTCAGGTATTAGGCAATGACCCTACTAATCTTCAAAAAGCATCTCTTCGTCACTGGGAACGAACTTGTTTTCTCAAGTAGGCTAATCGTTCCTAATGCATTTTCCTCTTCTGTTTGTTTAATAACACTGGGGACCAAAATTCAACTTTTTGTCAGTTGCATACATTTTGAGACCTGTTTCTGGGTAAATTGAGGTCACTGATTTCAAATATGGCACCGGTTTTTTTCTATCGGGTCTAGTTTTGTTGCGGTGAGTTACCTACCATTTACTACTATATATAGTTAGACTACCATATACTACTGCTAAAAATCTAAACCAGCACACAGAGAGGAATTACTAAACACGTAGAATTAATTTTTAATTACTTTTATTTACCTTGACAAGCATATTTTGGATTCATCAGTTGCTTTTGTGAACTATGCCAGATTTATTCAGGCACAAACTTGCGTTTAATGGACTGTCTTGAATATCGCCTCTCAGTGCAGTCTCGCTGAATGCTCCAGCAATAGTCCGCCATCATGTGAATGTCCCAGCGACCTTGATACCTGTCTTCCATGACTTTGATATCCTGGTGAAAGCGTTCACCTTGCTCATCACTCACGTCCCCCAAGTTTGCCGGAAACAGTTCAAGATGACTGTTCAGGAAATGCATCTTAATGCTCATGTTGCAACCTAACACATGGAAACTTTCCATCAAAGATTCAACGAGCTTTTTATAGTCCTCTGATTTCCTGTTTCCAAGAAAGTTCCTTACAACAGAAACGAATGCTCCCCATGCATTTCTCTCAACATCAGTCATGGATTGAGTGAAGGCTTGGTCTTTAATCAGCGTCCTAATTTGAGGGCCGTCGAAAATACCTGCTTTGAGTTTTTCTAGCGTTAAACCAGGGAACACTTCACACAGATACTTAAAACAGTCACTGTCAGTATCGAGCGCCTTGACAAACTGTTTCATAAGGCCCAGCTTGATGTGAAGGGGCGGGAAAACAATTTTTTCACGTTCCACTAGGGGTTCATAAATGATGTTCTTTTCCCCAACATTGAGGCTTTCCCTAACTGGCCATTCCTTCTGAATCCAGTGTCTGTCTTTGGCTCTGCTGTCCCAGAGGCAGATAAAGCAAGGAAATTTTGTATACCCACCTTGCTGTCCTAGCAAAAAATTGACCATTTTTAGATCAACACAGATGATCCATTTGTGTTCTTCATATTTGAGTAGCTCCAAAACCGTTTTGATGTGTTCATATTTTTCTTTCAGACTCCGCTTAGAGCTATCTATAAAGAGGCGCCACTCTTTCGGATCATAACCTGGAGCTCCCATCGCGGTGACTAATCCAGAAATATCACAACAGTAGACGAAGTCAAATTTAGAATCAAAGAACTGTAAGAGGTTCTTTTCTCTGTTGCGAAAGAATGTTACCTTTGTGTCTATTTTCAGCAAGTTTTTATCTTTTAACCGTGAAGCCAACAATTCTGACAGCTTTTTAGACAGACCCAGATCTCGAACCAAGTCATTGAGTTCTGCTTGGCTAAATGTTTGCGGTTCTATTGATATGCCTGCAAAATCTGAGTCACTATTTCTGTTAGTTGACTCCTCTGTGGCCTCAGTGTCATATTCACTGTCAGATTCAACGGAAGCAAGTTGAGTGAAGATAGGCTTTGGAACATCAGCTGAATGGGGCACAGGCCTGATTGCTGAAACTAGACCTGATCTGCACAAACGAATGCCATTTTCAGAATCGGTGACCTCAAATCTACCAGAATCAAGTGTCAGAACTCATGCAACCGAAAGTGTGTTCCCCAGTGTAATTATTATCGCCGTAAGTTTAATGCGTGTGGTGTGGAGTCGTTGCTTACACGCATAAATGTGCACTAAAAGCGCTGCTGTCCATTGCCCCAGTTAATGTACTTTAATTATTGTTAAGTATCACCACAAATTCTGCTGTTTTTGTCCTCGCTTCTCATGCTGTCTGACTTTCCTCGCATGTTTAAGGTGTAGACTCGCATATTTAAGGTAGACAATGATACATTATTCTTCCCATAAATGCTTCGGGTGCATAAGTCTAAATCTCGGGTGTTCGTGGTTCAGGAGGAGAGGCGACAGGGCCCTTGTGGGTGACAGAAACTGTAGGTGGTCTTGAGTAAACTCCTCCTGAGATTCTGGGAGCATAATTCAATTGTACTGAGAAATGTAGTAATCTCTTTGCCACATTAAACATGATATACTTCATGTTTTACACAGAGGCAGAATTTCTACGTCTCGGAAGAATCATGCTATTCCAGTCAGGCAAACTCGGGCATTTGTAGGAGAAGGAAGCTTTTATTGTTTCATCAACAAATCAGACAAAACTGGGAAGATATTTTTGTCGTTCACTGTATATAGACAGTACAGTTATATGAACAATGTATAGAGACAGTGCAGGTATAGAAAGTTACAAACAACAGTTAACAGTT
Source organism: Homarus americanus (assembly GCF_018991925.1). NCBI lineage: Eukaryota > Metazoa > Arthropoda > Malacostraca > Decapoda > Nephropidae > Homarus > Homarus americanus. The sequence goes on from NW_024736071.1 coordinate 16,590,263, forward strand.
AAAGAAGAGCCTAACCATATAGGATCCCATCATTAGTGTCCAGAAAGTAGCCTAAACACCATTGTATACTGTGTAGAATGCAGCTTACCTCTCTCTCTCTCTCTCTCTCTCTCTCTCTCTCCAGTGAGTGTCCTGCCCTACCATCAGTGAAAATGAAACCAAACACCGGGACGAGGCGTTTCACTGTTGCCAACCTGTTACTCTTGAGGATGGTGCCCTTAGGAGTGTCCCTGAGTTCCCTGTTGCAAGTGTTCCTGGTGGGGTTGGTGGCGAGCGTCGTCAGTGGTCAGTTAGTGATGACGTTCCACCAGGATGCCTCTCTGCCCGACAGCTCTATCACCAAGGTTCAGAACGTCGCCAAACGCTGTGAGTATGTCGTGGTCTCTCTCTCTCTCTCTCTCTCTCTCTCCCTCTCTCTCCCTCCCCTTCATGTTGTCTACCTTCCCTCATATTGTCAACCTCACTTAACCTAACCTCCCCACTCTACAAGGCAGAGTAAAGGTCAGTGATTGGGACGTACTCATAATACAGCTATATAACGTATGTAGAGCAATTGGCCACATCAAGAATAACTACTGTAGACTGGATACAGCTCTCAATGATATAATGAAGAAATAAAATTACTTATCTATAATGAAATGTATAATGCATGCTTAGACTCAATGAAGCACACAGAGTCATGGCAAATTTATTATTATTTTGGCATATACTGTAACAGTTCGTGTGTGAATTAGTTTGGTTACTGACAGGGCTATGCATGGCCGATTAACCTCTCATCCCTAGTACGTTATGTCACTAGCCTCTTCAGATCAAGGAATGTTTAACAGTATATTCTACTTTGGTGACACAACGAAGCACATTATATATATATATATATATATATATATATATATATATATATATATATACAAGGAAATCACTGTAGGTGCGCATGATCCAAGTATATGCTGATAACCACAAGAAAACATGAAGTTCCCAAGAGCTTGAACCTAAAGTACCCTAGGTCTTTTATAGACAAATGCCTTAACATTACCAAGAAATCTTTTAGAACTGACCCTAAGCCAACCCATGACAATAAGAATTTCTTAGTATTGCCATTTAACACAAATTTCTCTTAAATTCCTATACAACTGAAAACCTGGAACGTTAATGTGGCATTTAAAAACTCATGCACTGTAAAACAAATGTTAATCAAGAACTCCCCCAACAATGCAGGCGGCTGCACTTACAAGGTTCCTTGCAAGGAATGTAATTTGTTTTACTTAGGCCAGACAGGTAAAGATCTTATAGCTAGACTTAAACAGCATAAATATGGTGTTAGGACGGCCAGGAATCCAATGCTCTGTTCATTCATATGGGAGATAATAAGCAATGCATTGACTGGGATAATGCCTCCTCAATATTACCTTGTAATTCAATTGTCAGTAGGAACATTATAGAATCCAGTTTCATTAAACATACCGAATCTGTCAACATGAATTTGAGTAATGGTATGAACAAACTGGATAATTTTGTGATTAAGAAGATTTGTAACCAGGTGAGAAGGTTGGGTCTTCTTACCCTATGACCTGACTACGGACAGCTGCTGTGCTCAGAGATGGCATGGTCAATTGTTTTTAGTAAGATTAATAAGGGTCCCCTGTACTGTATATTGTTAAGAGTTGTGGCATATAAAATGCACATTCCAAACTGATATCATATTTTATATATTAGACTATCTAATTCTGTCATAAATCGTACATAATTTATAACCCATTTAGAAATAATGATTTTTACTCGGCCCGCCCACCGTACTGCACTAGTGGTAGCTGTAAGCTGTGGTTACGATTTGATATGTGCTAATGTTGTGTACGATTAGTATTTCTCTCGGTAAATCAGTAACTTCGTGCTTGGTAAATGATTATTTATTTGTACAGTACAGTACATGTGTATATCATAACGGTATTTAGTACAAACAGTATTGGTAAACAGTCCCAGTGTTGTCCTCACCGTCTCCGTTGAATTACAAGATATTATTCTACATTTGTCATAGAACGTCAGGAAGCATGACGATTAAAAATGTGTTTATTAAACGTATTTTGTGGACAGTGTGTGATGGTGCTTCGCAAAATATGCCTGTTGATTTCGTTTTCTAAGCTAATGCTAGTCATAAATTAACGTGGTTATTATTGTAGTAACCAACAAACACCGTCACTACAAATAAAGAAGTTTGCAACACATTGAAAAAAATCATTGATTTATCTGAATCAATAGTAATTACCGGTCAAGTGGACAAAGAGAGCAGGGAGACACACATTCCTGAACACGGAGTGAATATTGCAGTGCTTTTCTAAATTACATCCTCAAGAAGACTACAGGCTTTGGGTTGTAAAAGTTATCCCTCGGATATAAATAATTTGATATCCAAATTGTGAACCGCAGCTCCCTCATAAATATAGCAGGCCTTGGGTGTGGGAATATTATTACTTCCCACAAGATCACTTTGTTGGGGTGTGTGTGTGTGTGTGCGTGTGTGGGAAGTATTACAATATCAAGCTGTATCATGACAACAATAGGACTCCCGACGTGTGAGTTGCAGGTTTAAGAACATTAAGTGCTTGAAATATATCGATCACATTCCTACTATCAGGCTGTCACTGTGTTGGTAAGAATGCGTCAGAAAATAACACCAATTCGTATTCGTGTTTTATTCTACATAGCAGTAGAAATAATAGTGACTGAATTTAAAGCTGCACCAAACTTGTAAGTATCTTCACTCTTACGAATTACTTACCGACTTCCTGTCAACCATCATAATAGCTTTTAAGTATTTTAGTCCAGGAACTCCGTTGCCTTTACATGTCTTGTATGGCACTCCATCACACCTCCCTCCGGGCCCTCGGCGATTGTTTTTGTTTAAACTTTTATGACCTAGTGAATCATTTTAAAGTTATTCCCACCAAACCTTTTTGTGTTTGCGCTCACCCTGGGGGAGGAGCGCAGCCAAGGAATATCTAATAAGGAAATTCAACTCGACTCACACTTTCCCATTATTTTCAGAAAGGTCCCAAAAATTTACTACAGCGCTACCTGTTACTTTGGGATGTACTACTCGGAGAGACGGTAAAGAGAATGGCTTGGGTAAATAAAAAAAAATGTAAGACGACAAGGCAGACGCAGGTTTCATTCTCTTGCATTTCAGCGTTGTACCTTGCTCAGAGAGAATGATATAAAACAACTCGCTAACTAAACGCTAAGTGACACAAGGGTAAAGGGTGGAGGGAAGATTTTTTTAGATTGTCCCCGAGGGGGCTAGTTTATTGAGCACCCTCTCACATCCTGTGCAAGGTAAAGCTCAAAAACGTTTACAGCGCCCATCTGGGAAGCATGCTTAGTTCATGCTTGCCTATATGACTCGTGCATTAAGGGTGTAAAAGCCTGAAGGGTCCTGGGTTTTGTCAGCAAGTTACATAAAGTGACAGAATGATGAGTGTGTGGGGGAAATTTCCCGGTACAATTTATCTGTTGTGGCAAAGCGTGGCAGGTCCCTAATAGTGTCAAGTGCCAGGCCATAGGCATTGACAGTATTGAGGGACATACCTTTTAGTGTGATTGTGATGGCGTGTACGTCGGTAGTGTCGGCTTCAAAGGGAACGTCGAGAGGTTGGTAAGGGACGTCTTTCTTGGCGTAGATACGTAGTCCACTAGCATGTCCTCGTAGTGGTCAATTGATGTGGGGAACTGGAGTGGATGGGCCCCAGGTGCCGGCATGCCGGTGGGGGACGGGGAACCGGGGTGGTGTCCTCGGGTCCATGAGCATGCGCGGCTTGCAGTGGGTAGACGGGGGGCAGCAGGGCACACCGGGGCAGGCTTGGTAGGTGCCACGCCAGCAGTGATGCCAGGGGGCAGTGGAGTAGGCCGTGAGCATGAGGGGCACACAGGGGGGCTAACAGCTTGTCAAACCAGAAGAAGAGGGGGGTGACTGGGTAGCAGCTGAAGACAGGGGTAGTCTGTGTAGGTTGGAGATGGTGGTACAGAGTGTATCAAAGTTTAAATACGGTTGGTAAATTCGTGAGAGAAGGATATAATGTGTGTCGTGTCACCGGAGGGGGGGTTGTGGGGGGACACCGGTGGGAGCACAAGGCCTGACAGCGTGAGAGAAGAGATGGGAAGGATGTCCATCCAGTAGTTGAATTAGGAGACAGCCGGGACTGCTGTGTTGCACCAGGCTGGGGCAGGTGTTGTTGAAAAAGGCGTTGCCAGAGGAGAGGAAGCAGAGGGATGTGGCCAGGTAGGCTGGGGGGGAGGTTGGGGTTGGCGCAGCCTTCGGGGAGGCTTTTCTCCTGGGACAGGCGGACGTTTGGGGCATTGCCGTGAGTCAGCATTGTGCCAGCCACCACAATTACGACACCTGGGGTCAACAACATAGCCCACACCACCCCCATTGAGATGGTCTTTGATTTTCTGGGCACAAACGGAGGAGTGATGGTTATATGAACAGAAGCGACATCTGGGACGATCACGTTGGCACCAGGCAGTGAAGGTGTGACCCCAATGGGAGCAGATGACACAAAAAGCAGGCCTGGGGTGATCTGGTTCAGCATACAGTGGAGGGAGGACTGGGTGTGCCTCAACAGTGGTTGGGCACTCCCTCCCCTTCCATTTAACTATGACAGCTGCTTGTGGGGTCTTCCCTCGGTAGTGTCGACATATACTGAGTGTACATGGATTAAAGTTACGAGCATCTTCGATTTCAATGTATAGGGGGAATTGTTTAACTAGGATGTGGCAACATTCCGCTGCGTCAGCAGGTGGAGGCATGAGAACAACCCCGTCTTGTGGGGACCGGTGGTAGAAGCGGTACCGTTCTTGCCTCGCAAGCGAGATGTCACGGGTTCGATTCCCGGGCCAGTGGAAGTTGTTTGGACTTACTTCCTAGCCCCCATTTGTCCCTGTTCACCTAGCAGTAAAGTAGGTACCTGTTGTAAGTCGAAAGTTGCGAATTCGTATTCAGGGACAAGTTGTTGGAGCTTCCAATAACTTGATGACATAAACCACTGACTCTTCAGGCCTCTACGCCCTTGACTGTTCAGGCTTCTACGCTCTTAACTCGTGAGACATAAAGGCAAGCATGAACTTAGCATGCTTCCCTGTTGGACGCTGTAAACGCTTCTGCGCTTCACCTTACACAAGGGTGTAGGGGGAGGCCCAATAAATAATAATAAAAAAAATAGAATAAAACGAACAACCCCGTCAAGTCCAACAGTACTGAGTGTTTCATAGACCTCAGGTGTCTGACACTTGATAAAGTTACGGTTCTTATCTTTTCGGAATTGAATGGTGAGACCGTGTTGTCTCCAATGGCGCGAAATCGTCATCTGTACCTGTCAAGTGGGGTACCACAGGGCAGTGTATTGGGCCCGCTGTTGTTTGTTTGTTTCATAAATGACATGCCTGACGTTGTACACTCCTCCATACAAATGTTTGCCGATGACGCCAAGTTATTTCGGGAAATTAAGAACCAAGCGGACTGTGAAGAACTGCAGAAGGACCTCTGTGGGCTCCAGGAATGGTCGAAGAAATGGCTGCTGAGATACAATGTCACGAAGTGTAAGAGGATGCACCTGGGGCATACCAACGGTAAGGAGGCGTATCATATGTCCCAACGGGTTGAAGAAACTGCGCTAGTTGAGACTGTATGTGAGAAGGACCTAGGTGTGTATGTTGACAATGAGCTGAAGTTCTCGGGCCATTGCGAGAAGGTAAATCAGGCAAATAAATTATTGGGTCTTATAAGAAGGTCGTTCAGATATCTAGACGGTCCGTCCCTCTTAACGATCTTCAGGAGTGAAGTGCTTCCCCATCTGGAGTACTGTCACCCCGTCTGATCCCCGAGATATGCTAGGGACTGTCAGTTGGTTGAAAATGTTCAAAGGAGGACCACCAGACTGGTGCCTGCACTTCGACACCTCAGCTACCCTGAGAGATTGGAGCGCCTGAACTTCCCTAGCTTATACTACAGACAGGCAAGAGAGGACCTAGTTGAGGTGTATAAGCATCTCAGGGGGCACTACTCAGTTGAGTGTCTTTACTTGGAACTGGCGGACGCTCGCCCCACAAGGGATCACAGCTCAAGATTGAAGAAGCCGCAAGTCCAGAAAAGTGTGAGGGCAAAACTTTTTCGGAATGAGGGTTGTAAACTCTTGGAACAATCTACCAGAGAGTGGTGTCGACACCGAGTGTGAGATCTTTCAAGACAAGACTTGACCAACACTGGAGCGGGTTCAGGTACATTCAGGAGCCGGTGCATGCCCAGTATTTGCCAACAGTGCGTGACAGAGATGTGACCGATCGCCCAAGCGGCTAACAAGCTGATCGGTGGCGAAGAGGATGAAAGATAAAAGAATACTTTGTTGTCCAATTAAACCATTCCTCGATGGTTTTCAGCGAGTCCTTGGGGAAGTGCAGATTCAGCTTACTTGGTTGGTTGGCAGAGGGGTGGGTGGTGAGGGGTTAGCTCGCTGCCCTTGGTATTGGTGTTGCCACTCCAGCAAGCGTTTCCCATAGAGACATTACTTTTACTGTCACTATCACTGAGGTCTGACTCTTGCAGGGTGTGGGATGCAGTATGAATATCCGTATCAGAAATGTCTGTATCCATGAGAGAGGGGACACCTCTTCTGGGGCGTTCGACCCCCCCTCATCGCTGGCAACACTTGCCGGTGAAAGGGAAGGTAGAGACTGAGGTGGACTTTGTGTGATAATCGGGAGGACAGGAGCACCTATGGGCACATGTCTGTCCCCTTACGTGTGGGAGTTGTAGTAGAAAAAACCCACCAGGGGTCGCACCCCTTCAGGTTTCAGCAGAGCCAAACAGGCTCCATGTTCTGACTCAGCGGGTGGGAAGTCATCTCGGGCTGTCTCCCATATAATGATCGGCTTTATAATTAATATCACATTATATGAAGAAACTTTCATTTATGAGTATCCTCATATTATTACCAATATGGCGCCTGTTGTCACAGGACCGGCTCAGTCAATTAACCCATGGCCCTTCAGGCATTTACGGCCGATGCACGAGTCATGAAGGTAAGCATGACTTCCGCATGCTTTTCTGTTCAATCACCGAGTTGATCATCACAATAAAGATATCGATATCGGTTCATATCGGTTTCATGTTCTGGTTGGTACTGAGACAGTTTATGAAGAACAAAAGTAGATTGGTGGTAGAGTTGTTTGGAGAAAGGTGACTGTAAAGTTTATGAGCTGACTCTGCCTTATTCGCCGCGCTGACTATCAGTCACCCGGCAACCTTGCCACAACGCCAACAATTTGTGACGACACACTCACGGACCTGCCACGCTTTGCCATAAACAGATAAATTGTACGAGGAATTTTCCCCCCACACACATCATTCTGTCACTCTATGTGACTTGCTGACAAAACCCATGACCCTTCAGGCTTTTACGCCTTTAATGCAGTCGTGGCGTGACCACATAAAGAGACAGACATGCCCATAGGTGTTCTTGACTTCCCGATCGTCCCACAAAAGTCCCCTCAGAACCAACTCCCCTCAGCCGGCAAGTTTTTCCCAACATAAACGTCCCAGAAGAGGCTCTCTCATGGACGCAGACATTACTGATGCCATCGCCAACTCGCCTGGTCATACTGAATCCAACACCCTTCAAGAGTCAGACCCCAGTGATTATGACAGTGAACACTACCTGAAGTGGAAACACCAATGCCACAGACCCTATCACCTTGCCCTCTTCCTACCAGCCAAGTAAGCTGAATCTGCACTTCCCCAAGGACTCACTGAAAACCTTCACGAAACAATTTTATTGGATGATGAAGTATACTGCAGAAAACAACGTCTCCACATTTAACTCGGACAAGGTAAGAACCGGAACTTTATCAAGTGTCAGACTCCTGAGGTCTATGAAACACTTAGTACTGTTGGGTTTGATGGGGTTGTCCTGGCCCCCCCCCCCCAGTAGATACTGAAGAATGTTGCCACATCCTAGTGAAACGATTCCCCATATATGCTGACATCGAAGATGCGCATGACTTTAATTCTAGTATACTCACTATACGTCGACATTACCAGGAGAAAACCCCACAAGCTGCTGGCATTGTCATGTGGAAGGGAAGAGAATGCCCAACCACTGTGGAGGCCCACCCAATACTCCCTCCACTTTATGGAGAACCATATCACCCCGGGTCTGCTTTTTGTGATACATCTCATTGGGGTCACAGCTTCACTGCCTGCTGCCAACGTGATCGTCCCAGATGTCGCTTCTGTTTACCACCTTAATGGGGCTGGTGTAGGCCATGTGGTTGATCCCAGGTTTTGTAACTGTGGCGGCGAACACAATGCTGACTCGCAGCAAAATAAAAAAGATCAATTTACAATAAAATGTTGTCGCCGCCTTTAAAATACTAAAAATACTTATTATAATGATAACGTCAATGGACAAAAGTAAACGAAATCGAACAACTGCTGGTGGTCGTTGTGTTCTCGGATATTACCACCAATTTCACCCTGGGGAGCCCAAGTGCTCTTTATTTAACACGCCAAATGTCACTCAATACATTTATTATATACGTTGACTTGTTGTGTTTTAGTGTGTAGGTATAAATTCCCTGGAAGTAGAAGTGATGAGGACAAGATCACGTAGGAAACATTCTTGGTAAAAAAGGAGGTGAATTATCCGGAATAGCAGAAGCGCCTCCATATACTAGTGATGATTCTAGCAACACACAGAAGGTCTAAGTATAGTATCTGGAAGGAACATAATAACAAACACAACTGATTCTGATTCTGTTGTCATCCTGTTATGTTGGGAAGATAGACAGTGAAGTCTTCCCCCCTCAGGTACATGCAAGATGATGTGCTTCTCTCAGACCGCCTGCACGGCCGTCACCATCATCCCGCAAAACAATGGTATGTCCCTCTGCTGCTGCTGCTTGTCTTGTTTACTATACACCAAACACCCACAAACATGTCCTCTTACTTTTTGTTTTCGCTTGCAAACACCTTTTATGTCTTGACGGATATAAATCATTTCATTATGTATAACTTAAAACACATCCCTACTGTATGTCTAGCTCACAAACACATCACCTCCTTTTGTATTACTCACAAACACATCCCTACTGTATCTAGCCTAAATCATATCCCTTACAAGTGCTTAACAAATGTCGATATTAAATTAATGGATGATGTGTATCCTTGACCAGACAGCTTCTTGTGTCAGCTCACCAACGCAGACAGTCCCGAGAGCCTCCTGCAGACCGGCAAGTCTCAAGTTATCACACTGACCAAGGGTTCAGCAACACCTAAAGGTCAGTCAGTGTACAGTATCACTAATAGGTCATTTTAGTCTGACATTAGTTGTTCCTCGGAGAGCAATGCCTCTTCTCACTTGTCACTTTTAAAGCATTTTGGAGGTACAGTAGGCTCTCGCCAATAACGACTTCCACAATAACGTTTTCAACAATAACAGTAAGTTACAATAGATACCCATTTTCGATAATAACGTCTGGATTCTCTTGAATAACGGAGATTTTGCGGGAAGCGTCCGAGCGCATCAATGATAGCGTTTGTTTGCCGCCATGTTGATGACGTAGCTGTCCGCTCCGCCTCACTCTCACTCCGTGGAATACATTACCGAGAACAAATTCTGGCTTGAATGTCATGTACACTAATACTGACACGTTCCTTGATAAGAGGGAGGAGTTTGAAACACTACTAAGAGTACACCAACCAGATATTGTAGGAGTTGTAGAACTGTTGTACAAGAACAGGAGAATCGACCCAGAGGAATGTGAGTTCAGTATTGCTGGATATGACTCATTTACGAACCTAACTCAAGAATCCTGCAGGAGGGGTGTGGTTATCTACGCTAGGCAAGACCTTAGAGCCAGCCAGGCGAGGGTACAGGGAGAGGATGTTTTTGAAGAGTCCAAGTGGTGTAAAATTAAATTAAAGGGAGGGGACTTACTTATCGTCGGGTGTATCTACAGATCCCCGAACTGTGGCCCACTAAATCAAAGGAACTTAAGAACCTTAATAAACAATGCGGCGATGCTCAACCCCAGCCACCTCCTTATCATGGGGGACTTTAACTATGGCGACATCGACTGGAGAAACGAGTCAACCCCGAATGACTTGAATAATCCTGCTACTCTTTTTGTAGAAACTCTGAGAGATAATTTTCTGTTCCAACATGTGAGAGACCCGACACATTACAGAGGGGAGCAAACACCCAAGCCACTTGACCTCATCATAACAAACGAGGAGGGTATGGTGGCCAAACTGGAACACCTTGCCCCAGTTGGCACCAGTCACCATACAGTGTTGTCATTCAGATTTAACTGTTACCTAGTTCAAGATAAGGCCAGGCCAAGGTGCAAATATTACAAGGGAAATTACAATGGGATGAGGGAAGAGATGAGGGGTATCAACTGGCCTGACTTATTAAGGTACAAGAACGCAGACACTACGCTGAATATCATAACTAGTAAAATGACCCATTTGATCGATAAATATATACCCAAGACCAAACCCAGTGCTTCTAGGAATACGAGGGGATCCCTACACATGAACCATGCGGCGGTCGACAAAATTAAGAAGAAAACCCAGAAATTCAAGACGTGGGTTGGGTCAAACGATGAGCAAGACAGGAGGATGTATGCAAGAGCCAGAAACCAAGCAAAGATAGAGTGTAGGAGGGCTGAAAAGGAGTTCCAGAAGGCTGGTTGCACGCGAGGTCAAGTCAAACCCAAAGGCGTTTTACCGCTATGCAAAGTCGAAATTGAAAACGCGAGTAGGAGTATCAGACCTGAGGCTTGAAGATGGTAGTTACGCAGATTCTGACCAGGATAAAGCTGAGGCATTGAACAGCTTCTTTTCCTCAGTGTTCACAAGAGAGGATGCAACTAACCTTCCTGCGTTTGAGGACAGACGGTTCGACACAGCACTGACCCACATTGTGTTCACAGAAGAGGGTATTAGAAATAAACTGTCCAGGCTAAAGGTCCATAAGAGTCCTGGACCTGACATGGTGCATCCTAGAGTGCTAAGGGAGCTGTGCAACGAGCTTGCAGAGCCCCTGAAGATTCTGTTTTGTAAATGCCTGGATGAACAAATGGTCCCCAGTGAATGGAAAGTGGCTTATGTGAGTCCTATCTTCAAGAAGGGCGATAGGCACTCCACGAACAACTATAGACCGGTGAGCCTGACCAGCATAATATGTAAAGTACTTGAGAGTATTATCAGAGATGCAGCGATGGAACATCTACTACGAAACAACCTTGTAAAAGATTGCCAACACGGTTTTATGCCGGGGCGCTCTTGCTTGACACAATTGCTCAAGGTATTGGATATTTGGACCCATATTCTAGAACGGGGTGGTAATATCGACAATATTTACCTAGATTTTGCCAAGGCTTTCGACAGTGTACCCCACGAAAGGCTGAAAATCAAACTGGAAGGGTACGGAATTCGGGGAAATGTCCTAGCGTGGATAGAAGACTTTCTACATGACCGCAAGCAATGTGTGGTGATTAATGGCACGAAATCGTCATCTGTACCTGTAACAAGTGGGGTACCGCAGGGTAGTGTATTGGGCCCGCTGTTGTTTGTTTGTTTCATAAATGATATGCCTGACGTTGTACACTCCTCCATACAAATGTTTGCCGATGACGCCAAGTTATTTCGGGAAATTAAGAACCAAGCGGACTGTGAAGAGCTGCAGAAGGACCTCTGTGGGCTCCAGGAATGGTCGAAGGAATGGCTGCTGAGATTCAATGTCACGAAGTGTAAGAGGATGCACCTGGGGCGTACCAACGGTAAGGAGGCGTACCATATGTCCCAACGGGATGAAGAAAATGTACTAGTTGAGACTGTGTGTGAGAAGGACCTAGGTGTGTATGTTGACAATGAGCTGAAGTTCTCGGGCCATTGTGAGAAGAAGGTAAATCAGGCAAATAAATTATTGGGTCTTATAAGAAGGTCGTTCAGATATCTAGACGGTCCGTCCCTCGTGACGATCTTCAGGAGTGAAGTGCTTCCCCATCTGGAGTACTGTCACCCCATCTGGTCCCCGAGATATGCTAGGGACTGTCAGTTGGTTGAAAATGTTCAAAGGAGGGCCACCAAGCTGGTGCCTGCACTTCGGCATCTCAGCTACCCTGCGAGATTGGAGCGCCTGAACTTGCCTAGCTTATACTACAGACGGGCAAGGGGGGACCTAGTTGAGGTTTATAGGCATCTCAGGGGGCACTACTCAGTTGAGTGTCCTTACTTGGAGCTGGCGGACGCTCGCCCCACAAGGGGTCACAGCTCAAGATTGAAGAAGCCGCAAGTCCGGAAAACCGTGAGGGCAAACTTTTTCGGAGTGAGGGTTGTAAACTCTTGGAACAATCTACCAGAAAGTGTTGTGACGGCACCGAGTGTGAGCTCTTTCAAGAGAAGACTTGACCAACACTGGAGCGGGTTCAGGTACATTCAGGAGCCGGTGCATGCCCAGTATTTGCCAACAGTGCGTGACAGAGACGTGACCGATCGCCCGGGCGGCTAGCGAGCCGACCTTTTGGTGAAGAATATAAAGGAAAAGAGTCGTGACCGATCGCCCAAGCGGCTAACAAGCCGATCAGTGGCGAAGAGGATAAAAGTATAAAAGTATTGCTGCGCCCACGTGTGAGATTTTCGCCTCTATAACCAGTGGTTGCTAGGGTCGGTGATCAATAATGGCTTCCGCATTTTTGCCTGTGGGGGTTAGGGGAGGTGGTGGAGGGAGGGATTTGCCACCTGAACGCCCGGGAACTTTTAAAGTGAATGAGAAAAAAGACCCCAAAGCTAAGAGACAAAGCCACAAGAAGTGTGCCTACTCAGTCAAGGATAAAGAACAGATTGTTGAGCTCATTGAAAGTGGTGCACGGAACATTGATATTGTGAGGAAATTGAACTGTCCTGAGTCTACAGTGCGAAATATTAAGAGGAACTTAGAGGAGACCAAGAAGAGTAAGTATTGCGCTGGCTGAGAAATATTTCGGTAGTGATGGAAATGCGAGGCGTGCTATGAATGATAAAAGTGATAGAAACCGGTTGTTTGTGATAACAGAGCATTTTCTTGTGAAATGGTTAGCTTGTAGAATGAAAGACAGTGCAAGTGTTAGCGGCCCTCAGATATGGAACAATCATCACACCAAGCACCTCAAAAACTCCCCCAAGCTAAGCATTATATTACTCAAACTCTTTATTTTGATGATTGAATAAAAATTCTTTTTATTTCAGCAAACGGTGTTAGGAGGGCTTCTAAGGGGAAAAATTTGGGTGAAATCCTTGGGGCAGCGGCACCAATAAACCCTTTTTACATGTATTTTAATGTCACACAAATAACGTTTTCCCTAATAACGGCGTTTTTCAGGCACCAATTAAACGTTATTGGCGAGAGCCTACTTTTATAGTATTTAGTAAATATTTTCTTTAGGACAACAAACACTTCTGAAAACCCTTAAAGTCACCATGTTTTATCTTGCAGTGCAGCAAGTTCTGCAGCCGTACATATCCAACCAAACCCTATCAAGTGGAGCAATAGCAGGTATGAAGACAGCATGTGAGGGAGGATCCATGGCCATTCTTAATACAACGGAGCTCATTGATGGACTTATAGCATCAGACACTAATGGAGGTTGGTTTGGCAACACAACGGGATGAGGCTATGAGATGAAGCATGTTTGAAAGAAGGATGGTTGATGTGATGGTACAGTGAGTTCTGCTATAACGCGCGTTTTGATAACGCGAATTTGCTCTAACGCGATTTATGAATTAGGAACGATATTTGTATAACGCGAACGCTTGTTTGCTATAACGCGATTTTTGCTTACTATTTCTCCAATTTTGTGGTACAGTGGGGTATGCTATAATGAATCTAATTGGTTCTAGAACCTTGTTCGTTATAGCATTCGTTCGTTATAGGATTAATCCGTTCCAGGCCCCCAAATACAACCACTTAACACTGAAAAATATAATATAAAATTGTAAAAATTGTAAAAAAGTAGGATCCGTTCGTTATAGCATACCCCACTGTATTAACTGTGAATATAGTAAAGAAGAATATCAACAAGAAGCATTCTGCTGATAGAATTCCCGGTGATGATCGTAAAAGAAAGGATATAACACTTGAAGAGAAGCTCGATTTTATCAACCTCAAAATCACCCTTCTCCCCCATCAAGTAAAGTGTTACATTTACTGTATGATTTCATTATTAGATATGAATGTAACATTTATTTAGACTGTGCTATCTTTTGTGTTAGGCTAACTACTAAATTTTTTCGATTTCGAGTAATCTGCACCTAACCCTATTTTCTCCATAAGCCCTGTTATTTCTATTACGCGATTTTCTATAACACGATATTTTACAAGAACACAATTATCGCGTTATAGCAGAACTACCTGTACAGTATTCCGTAAGAGTTCAGAGGATTGGCAAAACTTTTTTAATGGCTAAATAAAATGTCCCCTTACTGAAGATTGAAGATATTTTAAGCATTATAGGATGATTTGAACTGATTGAAGTTATATGACACATGATAAATACTTTGTTGCAGAGATTTTCACAGTGTGCCAGACAGGAAGTAAAACTTTAGTTTTGGTAGGTAGAGGTTCTGTAGAACCTCGGTGTCATCCTCGGTGGCAAGGATGACAGAAATAAAAGCATTACTGTTGATTATTTGGGTGGCTTCTTTTGCACATAATAAGAAAGCAAAGTGCCCGAACACCATATTCAGCCCACAGGTGACTAGAGTATTACATCTGAGAGTTCATACTATATCTTAAACAAATGGTTGTCAGTTGTCCATCATTGAAAAGGTGTCTTGGCTCTGAACAGTCCACATAACACTGAAGAAGTTACGGCTAAATTTGACAAAATTTGTCATTATAAGACTTGAAGCGAGGTTAAGACCTGAAATTCAATGTTGTTTGATGGTGTTGTGGAAAGTAATGTTGAAGTGTACAGTATCATGCCAGTTACTTAAGATTTTGTTTTAATACTCCAGTAATAATATGGAAGAGTATTATTCTTTTATGTGGTAATACTCGTCTGAACATTTACAGATATGACCTATTCTTTGAGAGACATTACTGTACAAGGATCAGTAATGTGCAAGATACTAAACAAGACATACTACCTCTGTTCATATTTGTCCACTGAATCTAATGATATGTCACGGGTTGAATCTACAAAGAGTCAAATTTGTGTACCATACCATGAATCATAGATGTGTATGTAATGAGAACCCTGCTGTGAATTACAAGGAGCAACAAATGTCAAACCTTGGAATGCTTACTGTGCTGTGCTGTACTGTACTGTACTGTACTGTACTATACTGTACACTCATCTAATGCAAGAGAAATTCCTTCAAGGTAGCTACCAGTAGTCTGTCATACCACCTCGGTGAACTGAATATGTTTGTCAACTTTATATGCAAGTTTAACAAAAATAATATTCCTCATGGTCTACTTAATGCCCAATTTCTGTCGTTCAATTATGCACAAATTTCAGTTTCAACATGTGCCATCCATGCCCGACCTACCCAACACAGACGGGTCTTTGGTTTTTATGTCATTTGTCCCACAATTTTGTTTCCATATCATTTGTTACCAAGTTTGTAAACTTGTCACTTGTTCTCAACACCAAGATTGTTCGCCAGATAGTAATAATACGTAAATTGCTTATCCACAGTTATTGATGATTTTGGGATCTGGGTGAGGCTGAGGTACAACCCTGACCTAAACCAGGCTTACTGGAAGGTGGGCTTCTTCTTTAATGACACTGAAGTCAAATCCACTTACACTGTGGTGAGTACTCTTAATGTTCTAAACCTTATGATAAGTACTGTGAGTTAGCTTTAGCACCGCCTCTGTCCATCATCATCTCATCCTGGTAGCAGATGTTATTCATACAACCCAGAGATGTATCCCCCAATGTTGAAGTTTCTCAGTCTTGCTGAGGCCACGTGATTACCTGCACATGCAACACAGTACAGTACACACTTAGGTTGGCAACATTTTGAATTTGCAATTTTCACCTATACATCTCTTGTATAGTGTCCCTCCTTTCACCAAGTTACTGATATACTCCCAACACCCATCATACAGGCAGCACCTGCCCATTCTCCATCATAGATCCTTCACCCACACCACTAAATGGTACTTTTATTCACACATTATTATTGTTATTGTTATTACAAATTCTATAGAAATAACCTCCTGGTATTGGTCCCACATTCACCACCACCAAGTACAGCACTGTACAGGCCAAAGAAGAAGTTAGGGCAGTCTGTACAGTACCGTACATCACAGTACATTTTACTCTTACTGTACTGTGTGTACAGTAATGCAATACTGTAATTTGAAACCATGATTGTGGAAATTGCAATTGGCTTTTTAAATAATGTTTGGTCCCTTTTAAGGTCACTCCAACAATTGTGACAGATGTCTGCAGCACCATCACCTCACAGAAAACGTTCGTCTTTAAGAACTGTAAACAAGACACTGCTAAACCTGTGGCATGCACCCGTTATGTTACACAGTAAGGTAAGTGTATTCAATAGTGATAGTACAGTAGCATGGTTTGGGTTTACTTAAAAATAATAAAATTGATGAAAATTAAAAGACTTACAAATTTTACAAGGAAAATGGTAGTACTTTGGAGGGGTGTTCCTGGGGGGTCCGGACTCCCCCTTGATATTCCTGGATCCGTCCCTATGCTGTACCTTTAAAGTGACTTGTGATATGGTACAGGTGAAACCATGTTTGGGTAGTAGCTGAGCAGTAGATATGATCCAGGTGGAAAAAAAACACTGATAAGTTTAACCTATATGGTACTGTAAATCCCTAACACAACCTCACCCTTTATCACTACAGTTGGCCTCTCCAACTTTAGCAGCACTGTACTGAAGAGGTTGCATATAACTGTGTCAATTTTTCCCATCATGATATTGGCTTAGTCAGGTGTGCTTTATTTTGGTTCCTTCATTTTAGAAAAATTATTTCTTGTAAAATTCTGGAAATTTTTTGGGAGCTTTTCAATAGACTGAAATTGTAAGGATATAAAATGCGAGTATTGTTGGGTGTATATTTTGGGTAATCATTGCAGATTTTTAATGGGCCAGTCAGCTGACGACACTGCAACTATGTAAGCAGTATAGCACAGAACCTTTCATTTAAATAATAAATAATAATAATACTGTAGACGGTTTATTAATAGAGTTGCAGCCGGTGGCTGTACACGGGTTGAAGTTAAGTGTTGGAGTTACTAAGTCTCTTGTAACATTGTTGTATTAAGGCCATTAAAAAGACTTTATGGATCACAAGCATACCAGCTGATTAATGATAACTAAAGGTTGATCTCTAATGCATTTGTTTTATCTACTGTTGTGTGTGCAGTACCTCCAAAAACTCCACATAGCTATAACCAAATTTACAGCCAGCTTACCCATTAGCTCACTGTCATACAAGGACATTCATTCAATCATATATGGAAATTGGAATCGGTGATTTTGTCAGAACCTAATTTCCTCTTGAAGACAAAGA
This sequence comes from Homarus americanus, assembly GCF_018991925.1. Taxonomy (NCBI): domain Eukaryota; kingdom Metazoa; phylum Arthropoda; class Malacostraca; order Decapoda; family Nephropidae; genus Homarus; species Homarus americanus. The sequence goes on from NW_024736071.1 coordinate 16,607,848, forward strand.
CACAGGGGTAACAATAGTTGTTAGAACAAAGACCTGTTGTAACTTTGTTCATAATTCTTATTCTAATTAACTATGACCTGTAAAAAAAGCTAAAGATAAAAATCCACTATCAGAAGTAGCCTTTAACTGTACTGTACATTTGGATGATAGTGACATACAGTAACTTGTGATACTGTGTTACTGAAGTGAGTTGGCTAACTGACTGGTTTAATGGACTTAGTTTACAAGGTTAATGTGTTTTCCTATGGTTTGGAAAATAAAATGTTATATTCTGTGTTCAGTAATAAGTGATTATAATGTTCATCAAGAGACAGTATTCTCTAGATCAGGGGTCACCAAACTTTTTTCACAGTGGGCCGGATAACTGAAAGAATGACGAGCATAATCATTCTGTTCAATACTTGCAAGCCAGAACGAAAGCTCTGGTAACGTCAGAGCGTAGGCGGAGCTACCACGACCCGGGGAAGGACTTGGGATCCGGCCCGCGGGCCATAGTTTGGTGACCCCTGATCGAGATGAATCATATATCTGCTACAAAATCATGGCATTACTGTACATGAGACCTGTAGTATTACTGTACTAGACAATGTGATGGTCAATCAAATTTGTTAATTAGCTTTTAGTAGCAAGGTTAGCTTATGAGCACGGTCAGTAATGACTTAATATAATATAAATAACAGTACAATATACCACACCTGGCCTGGGGAGTGATGCCTCTTGTAGTTCATAGCTTTAAGAACTGTATTACACTTTTCTGTGACTTACAAGTATCTTCATGCTCACATTTTCATAGAAGTGACTGAATAACTTCAGATGTACAGTGAAACCTCTATATAACGGACTTCTCTCTACATATAATCCGATAGATGGGGGGGTTTCACATCTAATGGACCCTCGATATAAAGGACTTTCATCTCTATATAGTTCATTAGAGGGAAGTTTCACTGTACAGCTACTTGTAATGGTGAACAAGAACCTCTGTATAAGACTAAACATAGGTTGAATAATGATTTACTGGAGGTCAGCATCTACCTAGCCATAACTTTCTTATAGAAATGGTTACCAAAGAGTGTGAACAAGATATGATCTAATTCAGTGGTTTTTAACCCTGTGGAGCTGCACCCATCCCACCCCTATGATCAAACTTGATTCCATAGCGCCACTACCCACCCCTCCCCCCAATCCCCAAAGAGTCTAACAACCTATTTTTTTTGTGTTCAAGTTCCACTGACTTTATTGCCTTTCTAGACCTAAATAAACAAAAAGGGGTTGAGTTGGCAGGAATTGGGTAGAACAGGGTTTGATTGATGAGGTTGGGTAGACTAGGGTTGGGTTAACTGGGGTTGGGTTCACCGGGGATGGGTTGAGTTGACAGAGTTGGATTGCCTGACCACCATATATATCTACAGGTATTTTGGAAGTGCTTAAAATAAATCGGGAACCCCCATACTATGGTAACATTGTCCTAGCTCAGTTAAACAAAATTGCAGCTGTGATAAGAATACAAATGCCAGCATTATTTTCGCATATCATTTTTCGTTTTCATGTTTGCCTTTCCATTACTTATTCTCAATCTCCAAAAAAGTCATACAATCAAACCTCCACATAACGGACTTCTTTTTCCATATAATCGGTTGGATGAAGGTTTCACATCAAACGGACCCTCGATATAATGGAATTTCCTCTCCACATAGTTTGTTAAATCTAGATTTCACTGTACAGTACTGTATTGTATCACCATCGTAGGGTACCCGATATAGAATGACATCACTTGCAATACTACACAAAGATAAGACTGAGATTAATGAATGGCAAGTTTTCCCTGGCCTATGTTGCCACACCAATTTTTTAATTATGAATTAATTTCATTGGGAATATTTGTTCCGAGTCACAAATGTGTTCAATCCTTTGTGCCCGCTGAGAGACTGAAACACCACCTCCCTTCCTCTAGGATAAGGACCACTGATTTATTTAAATGATTATTATTATACGTACATGCTATAATCTATTAATGTTTTTGTTTTAGTGTTCTGATTTCTATATGTTTGTTCCTTGAATAGACAGGTACTGTATGCATATTTTAAGGTATAATTGTCTGTGGAATTAGATGTGCATTACATTGTCTAATCAAATACAACCATAAACATTTTCAAAGACTTTGGTTTTCAATCCTTTCAATACTGTACAGTACGTATGCGTCTATGTAATTATTTCTAAATACTGTACTGTAATCTTAACATGTCGGTAAAATTTTGAATAACTTTTCAATGTTTAAAAATTTGATAATTGCATAATTACTACATGTAATAACTGAAAATTTTAATTATTACTGCAATGCTAATTATTTGCCACCTATGGATTTTCAATGACACTTTTTGGTGCTTTTGTGTTATTCTGGATGTACTTTAATCGTTAAACACAAAGTACAGTATACTTTTTCTATCCCCCTTCGACAGGAATGGGAGAATATAATGATAAATTTAAACAAAGATAGAATGAAATCAATTATTCTTTATTTCACTACAACTTACATCCACTAACATAGTTTATATAAATGAGGTGTATAGAGTAGCCAGGGTGTGTGTGTATGTCTATCTCATCAACTCGACTCAATTTTTATGGCTGCACTGCATGTTTTTTGCCCCTTTTTTATTATGAGGATTGTACCACTCTGGAGGTGTATCCACCTTACCTGATATCATTATCTATTGAGAAAAATACTGGGGATATGGAGAAATATAGAAAAGGGAAAATCAAACAATCCTGTGATACTCCCTTGTTAGTCTAAACACCTCATATATCAAACACAATATAGCTTTGTTTCCTGCAAATCCTTAGTTTAATTAATTATCTGAATACAGTGATCCCTCGGTTAACGAGCGCCTTGGTTAACGAATTACCTTCCATAAGATTCTTAACTTCGGTTGACGAGCAATCCCTCGATTAACAAATTCCTTACGAGAGCCCCTCAACATGTTTTCGCTTGCACAATAGCTGTCGTATTAGTCCGCCAATACGGTAATCGGTTCTAGGGCTTAAATTCCTTACTATTTTAGTAAATATCAAGAATTTTGTACTATTCAATAATTTTAAAAATCTTACATTAATTTTTTTAGTCATTTTAACAATTATTTAACATAATTTAAGTTCAGTCAGCCCTTAACATACGCGGGTTTAACTTACATGGAATTGCAAATACGCGGATTGCCGCTGGAGGAATATACATTCAAAGGAATATACATTATTCAAATTGCACGCACGCACGCACACGCACACGCACACAGAGCCCTCGCCACCCCGCGTTCCTGCGCTCCCTCAGTCAGTCAGTCTCGCTGTAACCATGCTTGTGTTGACATCAGCATTGTAGTTGCAAAAATATTACATTTCCGTGAATGTATTCTATCAAGCACAGTATGAATTGAATATCACTAATACAGTATAACAGTATTTTAACCGAAAACTATTAAAAAAACGAGTAACATATCTTGAACATCGGAAGGTTAGGTAAAGTCTTTTTTCATGTAGTTTATCCTAATTTACATTGAAATACATTGCGTTTCAGCAAAACTACTTTCATTTCTGAGAATATAGAAATGTAATATTTTTGCTGAAATGCCGTACGTATTACAGTGGAAAGTGGGATAAAATCATGACGAAAACAATGACTTTCGCTTTCTTTCGTTGTTCAAAAGATTTTACCGTAATCGCTTTTCGAATGGTTTTCAGTTAAAAAACTGTTGTATTACAATATTCTATCCTAATTCACTTGTGAAACAACAGTTTTTTTAACTGAAAACCATTCGAAAAGCGATTACGGTAAAATCTTTTGAACAACGAAAGAAAGCGAAAGTCATTGTTTTCGTCATGATTTTATCCTACTTTCCACTGTAATACGTACGGCATTTCAGCAAAAATATTACATTTCCATATTTATTTCTGAGAATATATTCATTCAGTCACAGTTAAGGTAAAATATACTTGTGATGTAATATTTTAATGAAAATACCTGGTATTTAGAAATACGGTATCGTAGTTTTCTTTTGTTTCAAACTTAATTAACAAAGATTGATGTTTCAAATGTAGTGAACAAAAATTTATGTATCTATAAATAAACTTTAAAAAATGAATACTTTGTTTTACATTGTCCTGTACTTTGGGCTTGCTATGATGACGCAAGAGATCTGCCCTGGCAACTGTACCGACACTCCCAGCTGGTGGTGCGTTGTTTCCTTTGTTTACTGGTAGTTACTGGTAAATATTTTTCAACCTAACAAAACTATTACCGGTACCCGTTTAGAGGTCGACCCCCAATTTTTGGCCAAAAAATTGGGTCATAAAAACTCGAACTACTTGCAGGTATATATGGTAAATAAGGACATGGGGAGCCAGGGGTGTTTTTAGAGGGGGGGGCGGCAGCAAAAAATACGCGGATTCTTAACATTCACGGGTATCTCTGTTACCTAACCCCGGCGTATGTTAAGGGCCGACTGTACAGGGAAACTAGTTTTTAGCGCGCCAAACAGCCTGTCAACACACCATACAGGCGTCAGTCTCTGTCTTTTCAGTGGAGGTAACATCTTGCTTTAGACTCTCTTCAACATAAACGCATTTTTCGGTGTTTCCAGTCACATTATTGGTCTTTCTGAAGTTTATTTTACATATTGACAATATATAATGCAGTGCAGTGTTGATTTAAAGAAAATAATCTTGAATTACACCAAATGAACTAAAATTTTATGGGCGAAATGGCGGCATAGTGACTTCTCTTCCACCCCAATGCCTTCTCTTCTCCCTTCTCCTCCACCCTCACTTCCTTTTCTTCTCCTCCTCCACCTCCCACTTCAAATTCACATCATCATCATCATCCAGGAACCTTCTACATACACACCTCAAAGTAAGTGTACTTTACTACCATTTTTGTTGACTTTAGGCAATTTTCGGTGAGCTGGAACCAATTACCCAAAAACCCATTGAAACTGGTTTTGGGTAACGAATTTTTCGGTTAACGAGCAACCTTCTGGAACGAATTGTGCTCGTTAACCGAGGGACCACTGTACTGTACTGTCAAAACCTTTATATTACATTGCATGTATATCTATGCAATGTTCTTTGGTAATTCAGCTGTCACTTAATTCCTCTTCATCACTGAAGTAAGTTGACTGCTTTATCTTTGTCTTGTGGACCTGTGACTCGCCCTTAAAATACTCCCCAGTAGCCACTCTGCTCTGGAATGCCTCTGCCTCCCGTAGTTCTTGCTAGAAGGGAAGTTTAGGAAGAAATTGGTGAACTTCGGTGGTTCTGAATTATCAATAGGCCAACACCAGTCTGGTCTCAAGCTTGCCAGACTAGTGAGGTTCAACCTGTATTATTTAAAGTAAGTTTCATGATCTCATAACAATCTTTTCCAAGAAACTAAATCATTATATGCTCTCAAAAACTGTTTTTCCTCAGGAAAATACATAAGCTAAAACAATGCCCAAACATGATGAGGGATAAAGTTTGGTAAAAAAAAGGGTGATGTCTTTTTAAAGTTGAACGTCCCTATTCCTGTTGTCTCCATTAACCCTCAAGTTTGTATTTCAAGGATTAGTAGTTCATAGGGATTGGATTTTCAAGAACAAAATGGTCAAAACCCTCGCCAATGGCAAACCTAGGTTGAATTTTGAAAAGATATTGAAGCCTAATATTCAGACATTTTGGTTCAGTATCATGGCCTCTGATTACTGCAACACTTTTCAGTCTTCATGCATGAAAACTGGCTGTGAGGGTCATTGGGTACCTACTTATTTGATTTTGAACACCAATCCTAAAATAAGAATTCTTTAACGTGTCAATTTGTCTGTCCAACACAATGTGGATGGTGAGTGAAGGTTATGTTAGGTCTTAGGTAAGATGAAGTGAATTACTGAGTATTCCCAGAGGATGGCAGGTACACACTTTTGCCAGTTCCTATTATCTAATTATGTCCCCTGATATGGTTAGTATTACAATTGCTTTGGAAATGTATATTAGGCAATAGCATTGACTGAATAGAACAAGGATGAATAACTGCTTCTTTAAGTTGGAAGCAGTGCAGTAAGATAATTATACAGTAGAGTACCTGTTAAACCCGAGGACCTTGTTAACACAGAAGGAAGACCAACAACCTAACCAGCAAGATTCTAATCAGGTTGTGATAAAACTTCTTGTGACCCAGAAATCAGATTGGGTTTTACTTCTGCACATACTAATACAAAATAATAGCAAACTTTTATAGAAAATAATTTAACTAATACTATAGAAAAACATACTTGGTATCTAATGGCTCCACTCAGAGATTCATCTTCAAAATTTCTGTCATCTTCCTCCTCTTCCTCGTCTTCAACATCACCAATGTCTAATCTCTGGGACTTATTTCCCTCCTGCCCAAATTCTTCCCTTCGCTTTTTGGATTTTTTCTTTGTTGGTTCTCTTTCCCCGAGGAGGTTCTTAGGGCAGGTGTAGCTCAAGTGTCCAGCCTCCCCACATTCATAACACCTGCAAACCAAACCATACACTAATTTTACCCATAATGTAAAGGCCTTTGGAAAATAAAGAACAGAGACATTTAATATATGCTGTGGTTGACAGTGAACCTGTGAGCAGTCATCACACACAGCCCAACAGTACTACTAGAGGATACAATCCATCATTCCATAGCAGGAATTAAACTCAAGGCTGTAAACTATTGCCATGTGACAAGGACATTAGGGAGAAAAATAATTGACTAAAATAAGGTTATAAAAGTGATACAACATACAAAAATGAATTCTTTGAGAATAAATCTTTTAACCTTAGCAAATAACTCTTAATAACTGAGAAAATGGTATTCATCACACTACTCGCAACACGAGTGACACATTAAGGCACAAGACCCCCTACCTCCAGCATCTACATGTACAGACCCCAGATAATGATTTGAAGCCTATAATAAATGTTTTAAGTGAAATACGTAATATACATGAAGACTGCACGATACAGTATAGTGCAGTACAAAATGTCTTTCTTTTTAACTTCGGACTTTCATAAACGGAACCTTCGTACAGTATACGAGTATCGGGCACTGACTGCATGTACCTGAAACTCAAGATAGGTAAGGATGGTAGTAATTAGTCACTGACAATCTCCAATTTTTTTTTTTTTTTATAATTATGAGAGGGAAAAATATACAGTACTGTATAACTATAAGAATCATCTCCAGCCATATAGTATGTTAATGATGAACTGGCGTGGTGTGTGATTAACATGGGAGTCACCAAGTGGAGGACAATAATTGGTTAGATTAGGTTATTTTATCCTCCTTTCCTTAAATTATATGTAATGACCTAAAACCAAAATACTTAGTGTGAAAATTAACCTCGACTTATCAGGATATTCTCTTCTTCTGATAAATTCTGTAGTTCGGCCATTGTCTCGGGCGATGCTGGCCTTCAGAGTGCGACCAAACATCTTGCAGCCGTCTGTACCTCGGACACAGGCTTGAGCTTCATCACGACTCAAGAACAACATGAAGGCAACACCACGACTCTTTCGATCTTGATCTCGAAGAACTGTGACTCTGCAAGATATATAATTCTATCAATTCTATACTTGAACAACAAAATTATATAATAAATGCAACAACTTATCACCGTGAGACTTATATCAAGTTCTCTAATGTAAACTCCAAATTTTGTATGACACAAAACATTCACACAAATTTGGATCAATTCAAATCCAAACTCAATACCCTTTGAAAACTTCCTTTAACAACACTCCTCAACAATGCAGACTACAATCTTATTAACTCCTAACTCCAACTTAAGTAATACAAACTGGACACTGTGAGTACAACACACCATCAGGAAGAGACTTGGACCTGGCAACTTTTACCTTACAAGACTAAAATTGTAGTTGAACAGTACAGTATATGGCTCAATAAGGGCTGTGATAGATGGCCAGATCATGCACAGCAGTTGTTAGGTATAAAATAGTCAGAAAAAATAAAAGGATTGACACTCGAATTTTGCTTTCTAACCAAACCAGGAAAGGATGACTCTTTACTCTAGTTAACTTGTCTACAGGGCAAACTACCAAGTTCATAAGGACCCAAAACTTGACTAAGGTCTAAAAAATTGGTTTTAAATTACAAAAAAATTGAATGTCCTTCACCTTCATCCCAAAATTTCAATACTGTACTAAAACAAACACTTGGTATAAAGATACATTACAGTGCAGTACAGGCTGTAAGTCTTCACTGCTATGTAAACACTTGTGTGTTCCTTGATCCTTTAAGGTTCTGAAGCTCAGTCAGAAAACCAGGCACAGCATCACTTCAGTGTCCAGTACACTCATCTACCTCTGGGAGGAGGAGGTACAGTAGCTAAAACAACTATCTGTGCATACTTTGTGGGAAACAGTACGAGACCACGGACGATAAATTTTGGTATATGAGGGCTGTCACACGTAAAATTTTGGAGCATATCAACCCCCCACATGCACAGATAGTTGTTTTAGCTACTGTACATGCATCGCCCTCTTTCACCACATGTACAAAACAGGACTACAGACCAATCCTTTCATTACTCTAATCGTGCTGGTCTACTATGGCTATATATCTGGGCCAGTTAGAATAGTGGGGACAGGAGACATCATAATACTCCAAGATACTCGATCTAGGAATTACTCCCTTACCCAAAATAGATGATCTAGGCCATTCTAGGGAGTTGCAACCAAGACTTGCCAGTTTATTCGCACCCTATGGGTTATTGTTAGGAACGACATCCACTCCATAAAATTTGCTTCAACAAGCCTGATGGCAACAGGATCACCAGAGCTGTGTTGGTGTTGAATAGCCTATTAGCTCCAGTGCTTGGCTTTGAGCCTAAATTCCATAAATCAATCAATCAACCAGAGCTGTGCCCATCCCCTGTTGTGTGAGCTGTACAGTATAATTTTATTTTCATATTACCTCACAAGTTTTCCAAACTTCTCGAATATTTTGTGTAGATCTGTGTTGGTAAGACTAAAGGGCAAATTGGATACATAAACAGTGCTACGGCTCGGGGCCAGAGTCTGTCGTCCAGCAGCGGCAGGTCGTACGCTTGCCATTGTCTGTGCTTGCTGTGGCATCTGAAAAGAAAAACTGGAGTTAACACACACATTCATCATTATCATTGCAGAGCCAAGTTCCATGTGTTTTTGTGATTACCTAATGGCAGTTATCCACTTTTACAGCCTCTCAACAGGTTCTTGTCTCTTAGATCATATCTTACAACCTCTCCTTATGTCATTCCTGGGCTACTCCTTGCTATCTTCTTCACATACTGACTCGTGCATCTCTTAACCCAGCTGGTCTCCGTTCTCTCCAAATCCCCACACCATCAGCCTCAACCAACCAGAAGCAAATAAAGGTTCATAAACGGACTATTAACCACTGGATAGATATTACCCCATAGTCCTTACCTCAGTCAAATGGAACTACGGTGCTGCAGTTGAAGAGCCGTCAATTGGTCTCATCCCAACGTTTTAAGGACATGTGTGTTCTAAATTTATTTGATGATATTACTAATGTTACAAATCAGGTGATTAAGCAGGTAACAAGGTCATTAACCACTGCAAGTCTCTTACACCCGACACAGTTACTGATCGGTGTTGTTATTGTTTTGGTCAGTCACGTTATGTTGGAATATTACACCACCACATATAAGATGTACATAATTAATATTTTGTTCAAGCAGACAACTTATATTGAATCTAATCCGATCAAATTTAATAATTCTAGAATAATTTTTGGGAAGTTGAGATATATCTTGTTCTTTTAAGTTGTCTGAGAGAAATAAGTAAATCAGTGTTACCAGGATTATCAGTTTTAGCCTTTCAAAACCATCTTGGCCTTTTCAGAAACTTTTTGGCCTTAAAACAAAATGTATTGCAACTGGGTGTGTGACTGAAGCATGGGTGATGTGACTGAGGCATGAATGGTATGACTGAGGTATGAGTTGTGTCTTGTGTGACTGAGGCATGAGTGGGTGTTGTGGGACTGAGGTATGAGTTGTGTATCCGAAGTAAGAATTATGAACTCTTGGAACACACTGCCAGAGAGTGTTGTGGCGGCATCGAGTGTGAGCTCTTTCAAGACCAGACTTGACCAACACTGGCGCAGGTACAGATACATTCAGAAGCCAGTGCATGCCCATTACTGGCCAACAGTACGTAACAGAGGCGTGACCGATCGCCCAAGTAGTTAAAAGCCGATCAATGGTGAAGTAAAAGTAATATTTGTGGTATTTAGTTTTATGTAATGATCTTCTAGAGTGAAGTGCTTCCCCATCTGGAGTACTGTCTTTTTACTTTTTACTTTTTTTTACTTTTATCCTCTTCGCCACTGATCGGCTTGTTAGCCGCTTGGGCGATCGGTCACGTCTCTGTCACGCACTGTTGGCAAGTACTGGGCATGCACCGGCTCCTGAATGTACCTGAACCCGCTCCAGTGTTGGTCAAGTCTTGTCTTGAAAGAGCTCACACTCGCTGCCGTCACAACACTCTCTGGTAGATTGTTCCAAGAGTTTACAACCCTCACTCCGAAAAAGTTTGCCCTCACGGTTTTCTGGACTTGCGGCTTCTTCAATCTTGAGCTGTGACCCCTTGTGGGGCGAGCGTCCACCAGCTCCAAGTAAGGACACTCAACTGAGTAGTGCCCCCTGAGATGCTTATACACCTCAACTAGGTCCCCCCTTGCCCGTCTGTAGTATAAGCTAGGCAAGTTCAGGCGCTCCAATCTCTCAGGGTAGCTGAGGTGCCGAAGTGCAGGCACCAGTCTGGTGGCCCTCCTTTGAACATTTTCAACCAACTGACAGTCCCTAGCATATCTCGGGGACCAGATGGGGTGACAGTACTCCAGATTGGGAAGCACTTCACTCCTGAAGATCGTCACGAGGGACGGACCGTCTAGATATCTGAACGACCTTCTTATAAGACCCAATAATTTATTTGCCTGGTTTACCTTCTTCTCACAATGGCCCGAGAACTTCAGCTCATTGTCAACATACACACCTAGGTCCTTCTCACACACAGTCTCAACTAGTGCATTTTCTTCATCCC
>NW_024736071.1:16619047-16746937 GCF_018991925.1 Homarus americanus
ATATATATATATATATATATATATATATATATATATATATATATATATATATATATATATATATATATATATATATATATATATATATATATATATAAATATATAGATCCACAATGAAAACGTGGATAAGATAAATCTTGATAAAATCACACGGGAAAAGGGAAACAACGGAGCACCTTAGCTTTCGTCTTTCAAGACATCTTCAGAGGCAACTGAAGATGTCTTGAATAAAAACAACAGAACTATATATATATATATATATATATATATATATATATATATCACCCACGCCAGAGATTCAGAATCCAGGTCCCACGAGCCATGGCTATGACGAGGCTTCTCTGGACCACCAGGTCTAGTATCCTGGTGGTCCAATTCCCAATCTGATCATGGGCTCATCAGGCTAATATATATATATATATATATTCCTTTTTTCACGAGGATTAACCCACACTCAGGCACAGGTCCAACATTGACCCACATCAGGGAGCCTAGGGGGCGAAAAAATAGAATAGAGAAGGAAATTAATTAAAATAGAAAAGAAAATATTATATTAATCTTCACCGCGAAGATGCCGAAAACCATCTTTTTTAAAGTGGTCAGAATGTATGAGTATGGAAACACAGATGAAGGTAAAGCATTCCACAGTTTGGCTGTGTGAGGAAAGAAGGATGTACTATAACTGGCTATTCTAGTGTAACCGACATCCACAGAAGAAATGGTGGGTACCGCGGGCAAGACATGTGTTACGAGCCCACGGTCTTGCCGGCGGTACACAGGACGCCAAATCCACCGAACATTGCCCGTTAAAGTACCTGTAAGAGAGAGAGAGTGAAGCAACATTGCGGCCAAGAGAAAGGGAAGAAAGATTGTCAACTAAAGGAGGGGAGTTAATAAGACGAAATGCCTTTGATTCCACCCTATCTAACAGTTGGACAGAAGACCCACCCCAGATATGAGAGCAGGTCTCCAAGTCAAGAGCCGGTGCATGTCCAGTATTTGCCAACAGTGCGTGACAGAGACGTGACCGATCGCCCGGGTGGCTAGCGAGCCAATCTTTTGGTCAAGAAGACAAATGAAAAGGAAAAGTAATCAGAGTAGTGACCGATCGCCCAAGCGGCTAACAAGCCGATCAGTGACGAAGAGGATAAAAGTAAAAAGTAAAAAGTGAAAGCAACTGCTCGGGTGTAAAGTAGCTACGGCATCGTTAAGGCATTCTCAGCTTTTGGGAGGCAGCTTAGGAAAGTAAAGAAAAATACTTTATAAAATACAACTTTTCTATTATCTGTTATGCGTTTATTAAATATCATACTTTTATTCAATGAACCCCAGTAAAAACTAGCCCAATTTGGCGTGAAAACGGCCAATATACTTAAAACTAGCCCAACTTGGCAAGAAAACAAACAACCTGGCACTGGCAACACTGTTTTACGTGGTTACTTATTAACATCACTCGTTCTGCTAAACATACGGATTAGCTGCAGATCTTAGTGTAATCTTATTCAATATTGAAATTAACTACACCTACAAATACTCAACGAAATATTAACATAATTGACTTTTTATCATTTAAATTTTATACAAATATACTTCTATCAAAATTATAATAAATACAGACATATATATCTTTATTCTCCTCTGTGAAGCTAACACCGGTGTAAACGTTCTTCACCACATGTAAACAAACTGGTCGAGGATCTTGTTTGTTTTGTCAAATTTCAAGTTTTATTAAATATTGTGATAACTTTCTCTATTTATTAACTGGCATATTGACTTAAGCTTTCATCATGGCGACAAATAATGACAAAAGAAGACAACTTGATGATGAGATGAGCCGGTGAGTGATGGAGATGACGTGGGAGGAACAAGGTAGTGGTGTGAGTGTAGGGGAACAAATGGACAACATATTAACAACCATAAAAATAAACATTATGAAAGGATCATCATATAGTATATAGCCAAAGTCTGCAACAAATGAAGCACCATATTCTAAAGTAGATACAGCAACCGTATGCGAAACGTCGATGTTTATTGGCATGGCAATATAGTGTGCATGCATGGTGGGCAGACTATACAATGATAGTTACTGGGATGGCCATTCTGACTAACTTAACCTAACCTAACCTAACCAAACCATTTACTACACAATCCGTCAATATGGCTGCCATACCTATATCCAGTGTGATATTTGGCGTACGGCCGCCATACATGTATCCACTATGTAAATGATAAGGTTAATGTATAAAGTTTATTTTGCCTCTACTTGATGCTGTTCATCCAAGGTCTTCCTCTCATTCACAAAGTACAGACACAGGTTCTTCAAACACTCTTGTTGAAATTTGTTACAACTTAGGGAATGCATAATAGATATTTTAAAACTCTGCAAGGCAAACAAAAACAGTATACAGCTGCTCCTCGACTTACAATGGGGTTAGGGACCCAAACCCAGGTCGTAAGTCGAATTGGTCATAATTCGAAAATGCTTAAATAATACATAGAAAATCTAAAATGGGTGTCTCTTTTTCTTCTCAGCACCACAAAACTCTCACCTCTAAGCTTGCCAGCCATTTTAAAGGGAATTACAAACGAAAATTTTGTCAGTACCCAGCGCAATCACTAACGTTGGGACTCGAAAATACGTAATTTGACAAAATTTTGGTACGACTGAGGCGGTCGTATGTCTGGGTGGTCGTAGGTCGAGTATGTCGTAAGTCGAGGAGTAGCTGTATTCCCAGTAGAGATTATAATTGTATTAAATTTTGACCTGGGGGGGGTGTTTGTTCGGCACCCAGTGTATGTTGTGGTGGAGAGGTATGAGGTAGTGTATGTTGTAGTGGAGACGTGTGAGGTATGAGGTAGTGTATGTTGTGGTGGAGATGTGTGAGGTATGAGGTAGTGTATGTTGTGGTGGAGACTTGTGAAGTATGTGGTAGTGTATGTTGTGGTGGAGAGGTATGAGGTAGTGTATGTTGTAGTGGAGACGTGTGAGGTATGAGGTAGTGTATGTTGTGGTGGAGACATGTGAAGTATGTGGTAGTGTATGTTGTGGTGGAGACGTGTGAAGTATGTGGTAGTGTATGTTGTAGTAGACTGCATTTTGTCATGCTGTACTCCCATCACCACACTGGTACATAACTCTTGTAGTAATACAGTAATTATAATGTTGATTGATCGTCACACAGGGTGAAACTATGGGCAAGTTTCTTCACCCCATTTGCCTCTGCCTACCCAGCAGTAATTGGAAACCTGGATGTTAATCAATTTGCAGATTGTGTTCCAGGATAATGGTCCGGGATAATGGTTAGCCAGTGCAGTTGGCGAATTGTCCGGTCTTCTTGGACTATTCCTTGACACTGGGTCATGCAGCTTATTAACTCAGTGTGTGGTTGTGTTGGCAACAGCTTCTCCACCTTAAGCAAATTCACGCCTAGGTGGTCCTTGGGCCTGCCATCCTCGCTACACGAGGGGCAACCAATATTATTATTATATACAGGCCACATTTATTTGTTAAAAGTTTTATGTAAAGTGCCATAAATCATGTCTACAGCAATCAGATAATTTTTTCACCTGTATAAAGTGAGATAGAACTCTTCTGTTAACCCCAGCACCAACATCAATGTTAGCATCAGGGGGTGTATCAGCGTCTTCAGCCGGGGAGAAGTGTGGTTGGGTTATGTCCGAGGAAAGAAGAGAACTTTATAATTGATAACTCCTGTACTGTGTATGTGTTTGGTAGAGGAACTGTTATGTTGAGTTAATTCATTAGTGTTTTAATAACTCTACAGATTTGAGGCAGAAATATCAGGTCCTCCTGGTACTGGTAGCGTCCCTCCTCTCCAGCCTCCACCACCACCTCCCAGGGCTGTCATAGGATCAAACACCTTCACTCAGGTATGGTCAGGCCTGCAGTCTTTGAATAGTATTTTCATTGTTGTCAAGACTCCCCCTATTGTCCACCTATGCAGTATGATCAAAGGATACAACTCAAAGGTAGAAACTTGTATATTTATTGTTTACAGTGCACACTCTCATGTCAACATCTCTCACCTGTATGTTCTTCACTCCTGTTCTCTTCTTCTTCCTACAAATCCTTTTTTTTTTTAGTACAGGTAATTCTTCTTATACATCTCCCACTGTATGCCACATCTTTCATGCATTTAGATCAGTGTGGTACAATACCTATTAAATTTTTACCAAATGTCACAGTTATTTGTTATCAGCCAGACAATAACAGCTCTTGCAATTTTCTCTATACAAAACTCTTTATTTCTTATTGTGTATTGATTTAACATCTGTGCTTCTGCAATCCTTCCTCAACAGTAACTCATGTGTAAATGTTCTTTCTATATCTCATCTGTCAGTAACAGCAGTGCAGTCATTGTCATGGCTGTGTACGATACTCACTTCTAAGCTAATTCTCACTTGTGGTAATTACCTCAACAAGTATAGTACAGTATCTCTTGTATAATGTACTGTACAGTATCTCTTGTATAATGTACTGTACATCTGTAGGTTCAGCAGCGACTGCAACAACAGCATCCTGAACCTCCAGGTACCGGCAGTCCCCCGGGACCTCATGGACCTCCTAGTATTCCTGCTCTGTCTGGTGGTCCTCCAGGAGCTCCTGTTCCTTCCGGTCCATCTGTTACTTCAGGTCCTGCTGGCCCTCCAGGTCCTGCGGGGCCTCCAGGTCCACCAGGTGGTCCTACAGGTCCACCTGGTGTCAATGTTGAGGTCCAGGGAGAACATAAGAGGCCTCCAGTGTCTAGTGGTTCAAGTACCAGCAATGGAGTTCCCCCTCTTCCTCCGCCTCCACCGCCGCCTGGTGGATATATTGGGCCCAGAATGCCATCAGAACGTGGACCAAATAGTAACCTGCCACAACAGCAGCAGCAACAGCAGCAAACTAGACCACCACCACCACCTCCTCCTGGCTTCATCCCCCCACAGCTTGCTCGTCAACACATGCATCACAGTGAGTTGTGTGTTTCTATACATTTTATTTACATTTTAACATTAGAATTATAAGATACCCCATAATACCATCTTCATTTACTCTTTGTTTATAAAAAAAAACCATTAAGCCCATGTACAGTACAATACTGTATTTAGCAAATTTCTATACAGTACACTCCATTCATGAGTGATTCCAGGGCAAATCATGAGCAAATACACAACTCTTTCTTGATTGTTTCTGGTTTAAATACAGTTGAAGCTCATTCTGTTGGAAAGAAAACGAATTTGGCCCAAAGGGGGGCATAACTCCCCAGAAAATTTAAATGGTCATATATTTTTACTAATAAAATTAAGTTGTTTTGATTATAGTATATTATTTTTTTATACCCAGTCAACATACCTTTCATATGCTCTTTGAATCATTCTCTTAACTCAATTAGAGGCTGAGATATCACACCTTGATATTCGTAAACTTTTTGTAAACCTTTAAACAATCACTCTGAACTAATATTTCAGATCTTACACTATTTGGTGCCCCCGCCCTTTGATGTTTATTTAATAAACTAATGGTCGTGGACGGTATGTTGCATTCTTCATTGTCTATATTTGTTATTCGGTGTTTGGCAAGACAATTCATTTAAGAGACTCCTTAAGGCTGTGACCTCCACTGGTGACTCTTGTGGTCTAGTCTAGGCTGTTAGAACCCATAAATTGCCTTGAAAAAGTCTCTCTCTACATCTATAGTTACCTAGAACCCTACATGACACTCTCCAAGGTTTAGGTATTATCAGCAAAGATAACTTCACCATGTGTCAGTCACAACACACAAAGCTGGGTGAGCATCATCTCCATGCCAGCCTTATGAGTTGCCCAGGTCAAGTGTCTGGTACAGTGAGACCTCTATATAACAGACTACTGTATATGGAGAGGAAAGCCCATTATATCGAGGATCCATTTGATGTGAAACCTCCATCAAACGGATTATATGGAGAGAGAAGTCTGTTATATGACTCACATTTTCTCTGTTTGGATATTGTTAAGGTAATTATTTAGCGTAGTTGTTTTAGTATTGTTGTAAGTCATATTGGTGACACAGACCAATGTTTCAGATATGATGTGTGATGGTCCTCAGATGGGGCCTATGATGGGTGGTGGTCCCCCTGGCTTTATGAGACCCCCCGGACCACCGAGACATCCTGGACCACCGGGACCCCCTGGATATGGACCTCCTCATGGCCCTCCTCATAGGCCACCTGGTCATGGTCCTCCACATGGACCTCCTGGGCATGGTCATCCACATGGACCACCTGGCCATGGCCCTCCACATGGACCCCCTGGGCATGGTCATCCACATGGACCACCTGGGCATGGCCCTCCACATGGACCACCAGGTCATGGCCCTCCACATGGACCACCAGGTCATGGCCCTCCACATGGACCACCTGGTCATGGCCCTCCACATGGACCACCTGGTCATGATCACCATGGACCTCCGGGCCATGGTCCACCTGGCCCTCCAAACCATGGTCCCCCTGGGATGGGTCCACATGGTCCACCAGGTCAACATTCTCCACATCCGTCTCAAGGTCACGGTCCACCAGGGCCGGGCGGTCACGGTTATGGTCCACAGGGACCTAATCAGATGCCTCCTCATAATCAGGGCCCACCTCACATTGGTGGTCCTGGTCCCCTGAGAGGTGCCCACCCCCCTCCTCCTCCACCACCAGGGATGCTACAGTCTCAACAGCACCACGGTCCCACACTGCCAGGTCCTCCCTTCATACCAGCAGTCATCTCTAAACCACCCACAGTCATTAGGTAAGTAAACTTCACACAACTTTTATAACTATATTCTCCCCTCTGCTGTACTTACCTACCCAGGATTTTCAAGATATTTATATTTGAATCTCTTGATCTTTAACTACTCTAAACTAATAAGACTACTGTACCTAGAGTCAACATCGTGCTGTTATTACACATCTTTGTAGAGGAGTGTGAGCTGTCCTTTGGCAGGAGTCACTTCAACCTCTTCCATTCTCTTTTCTCTCTCAAATTTGAACCACTGAAAAGGTGTGATGATAATTCATAGTAAGTGGTGTACAGTATATGTGTTGTGTGAGGGAAAGTGTTGACACAAAATGTGTTGTGTGAGGGAAAATGTTGACACAAAACTGATCAGTTATCTACAATCTGATATTGCAACAATGAATTACCTCTTCACTAACCAGGTACAGTTAATCCACTGCTCACCGTTGTCTCCTGCCTCAGAAGAAGAAATACCGCTTTCCTCATTATTGCCTTAAATCTTATATTTCTGTAGATAACGTTGACAAAATCCCTAACCTAACCAAGCCTTACCTAGCTATGTCATTATTGTTCACATTGTCCACTCTGTATCTGTATTGTTCTGGTTAAACAGTAATCTTTTTCAATCAGTCAATAAAAAAAGCTAGTGCCTGAAAGCACACCATTAGATATACTCTGTAGTTTGTTCTCACTGCTGGAACTTGTTAATAAACACATCCATAATGAGTCCCCCTATTGTCACTAGATATATCACTCCTCTTCTTTAACACCCCTATTATTGTGTACTGTATAGAGGAAGCCCTTTGGGTAGGTGATCTCATCCAAACCTCATCCAATTCTTTACTGATTCAGTCAACAATGAAAAAAGTATAAACTCTACGAACTTGTATTCCTCCGCTGCTCCTCAAGTGACACAGTTATCAGAAATCTCCTTCATCAGACTTCAGCATTGTAAATTCATCCACTAAAATCTGGCCTATGCAAGTCCCCATATATGTGACCCAAAACACACAATGGCAAAGACTAGTTGGGTATGTAAATGTAAATGTATGTATTATATATATGTGAAAAAGATTTATTGTAATAATGATAAATGAAAGAATGTCCTGGTTAAGAATGGAGTGAACATGCAGGTACATAGTAGCAGTGTGTATAATCAGAGAGCGTGTTGTTGAGCCGTATACTGAGTTAGAAGTGATATGGAGAGAGTGGTAACCTACACACATATTGGGACCTGAGGAACACCACAGCAAAACACATTTGTTTCAGCAGTTAGTGAGACTGACAACAGGGTTTGTATTGATCGTGAGTCTAACTCCTGCTCCATGTAGGAAGAGGCTTAGTGTGTGCCTGTGTTATCAGCATTAAGCTATAAATATTTGCTGCTGATGTCGCTTCAGTTATCACCATGACTTATGCATATATGTGCTGTGTTACCATTCAGTGAGGGACCATAATTTAGAAATTTTCATTGTTATTATTAGTATTTACTATGTTAACAGAATTAATTTATTTTCAGTTCTGCTCCTAAACTCTACCCAACTCAATCTACTAAGAGTGAAAGTAAACAGTCTGAAACTCCACCTAGTGCAGTCACTGTGCAGGGCCCTAATGCACCCGGAGATGTAATGATTGAACCTAAGAAGAAGAAGATGAAGCCAGACTCTGTCAGTGCTGCGACACAACATGCTCTTAACCTGCTGACACAAGCTCAGGAAATGGCAGAAAAGGTAGAGTACCCAACACCAACTGTATCTTTAGTACTAGTGGTATGTCTTCATGTACAATAAGTATTCTTTTTATGATTCTTTAGCTTTACAGTAATGAATAATTGTCACGGCTAAGAAGTTTGGTGCGGCCTTTATAAGTAGGTAATGCACTTCCACAAATAATGATACAGTGAAACCTCTATATACTGTAATGGAGTTATCTCTCCATATAATTCATTAGGTGGGGTATTCAGATCTAATGAACCCTTGATATAATGGATTTTGATCTCATATATACAGTACTGTAGTTTGTTAGATGGGGTTTTACATCTAGCAGACCCTCGATATAACAAACTTTCCTGTCGATACACTGCATATAGTTCACTAAATAGAGGTTTCACTGTAATAAGTTAGTCACTGTACTACTGTGTCTGAGGTCCAATCCTTACCACACAATAAATTATTTACTTTAATTGAGATCCCGCCAGAATTATTACTGGGAATCAAGACAGGTGAGGAAGATTAACATAACTTTAAAATTTACAAAGCTATTCCTATATTTCCTTGGTTCATAAAGGATTCATACAGTTTGCAGTGCAGTAAATGATTCACACACAGTCAATCCCAAACACACTACAACAAAAATAGTATACCTCATGTGAAACTTATTGGCTAATTAACTGTTTGTCCTCTTAGATAAGGACACAGAGAAGGTATTTAGTGAACAGATTCTTGCAGACCACTTGCTTCCTTCCCTTCAGTCATCAAATGGGGTTTCATATTAATAGTCTACCATAGAGTAATTGGTTTTCTTCAATTGAAAAATTCTTCCATTGACTATTAATTTACAGGTAAGAGCCAGTACAATAACAACAACGATCACTAGACAAGATGGGCCAAACCCTCCACCTGTGGCGACTGAGGAGAAGAAGAAGGAGGGGGGAGGAGGAGGAGGAGGCGGAGGAGGAGGAGGCGGAGGAGGAGGAGGAGGAGGTGGAGGAGGAGGAGGGAAGTCACGCAACAAGAAGAACTTGAGGTGTGCTGGTGGACAGATATGGGAAGATCACTCTCTCAATGAGTGGGACAGTGGTAAGTGTATGAGTGGTTTTAGTAGATGCTGCCTTGATTACCAGAATTTAGTGTTGAAATATATATGACTTTGAGAGACCCACTGATTAAATGACACACGAGTCCAATACAGGAGATTGTTAGAGTTTTTCACTTAGGGAGTAGGATAAGAATAAGTTATTCGTTTGTAAAATATTTAATTATCACTTCAGATCTTAGGAGTAAGAATTTCTGGTGACTTGGTTCTACAGCAGAGTGGCTTGGGTGGCATCTACCTTGATATAACGGACTTTTCTCTCCATATTGTCCCATTAAGTGGAGGTTTTACCGTAACGTCTTTTTTCCCCTAGATGATTTCCGGATATTCTGCGGTGACCTGGGGAACGATGTCACCGACGAATTGCTCACTCGTTATTTTAGCCACTTCTCGTCCTTCGTCAAGGCTAAGGTGGTGAGGGATAAACGTACAAATAAAAGTAAAGGCTACGGCTTCATCAGCTTCTCTGACCCGCAGGACTACATTCGAGCCATGAAGGAGATGAATGGTGAGTACGGCTTTATTATTTGGGGCTCGGGAGTTATCAACGTTGTTTTAGCTGTTCTAGGGAGAGCGGTGGTGGCAGTTTTTATTATTATTATTGTTTTTGTTATTATTAATGTTTTTTATTGTTATTATTATTAGTAGTAGTACAGGTACACCACCATTTTTCTGGGAACAGATGGTCCGGCACCTCTTTTAATGTGGACGAAATTCCCACAACTTCTAGATTAGTTTACTGGGCTGCCACAGATGGTGTTACGTGTTAACCGCGCTCACTTTGTTTACTCTGCAGTTGCTGGTGGTAGCCCTTTGATTTTGTGTGATTCTTAGCTTATTTTGCCCACATTTAACCCCAGCTATGGCTTCAAAGTCACGTACAAGTGTCAGTGGTGGTGTAAAGCGTAAACACCAGTCCATAACAATACAAGATAAGGTGGAACTCTTGAGAAAACTTGACCGTGTGATCAGTATGTTATTGGTTCGTCAACTGTGTATAATATAAAGAAGCAAAGAGAAAAGGTAATGAGATTCTTTGCAGAAAGTGATCTTCAGTATTTGTAAAACTCTACAAATTGCCACTCTAGGAGTGGCAGTACTGTTACTGCAACATTCTTTGTCAGTAATTAATAAACCTGCATCATTTATACAGCCTGTATTTCATTTAATCATTTATTTTACATTTAATATTTGTTTAATTTAAGTTTTTAGCAGCCATGGTGCTTTAGAGATACCAGGAGGTGTATAGATAGTGGATCAGAGGTGCATTGCCTAATTATTATATATGACCTCTGTTAATCCGGCAAAACAAATGGTCTGGCAAGGCTCAGGAACCAAAGGTGCCAGAAAATCGGTGGTGTACCTGTAGTTATAGTATTGAGAATTGACTTTTCAAATGTTGTTTGCAGAATGACCAAAAAGTCCAGACTTCTTAGTTTCTGCAATATGTGTGTGTGTGTGCGTGCGTGCGTGCATGATAAAAATAATAAACGGTTTATTAATAGCGTTGCAGCTGGTGGCTGAAAATATACAAACTTACATGCGATTTAGACATAATGATATACGTTCAATACATTTACAGGGCTGTACGGTACATAAATCTGGAGCTGTTTATTATTTTAACAATAGTTGGGATGGTGCTATTCTTATATTATCAGTGCAAGCTCTTATGGGCTGAATTTTGTTGTAGTGGCTGACTGCGCAAGTTGGGCGGGGCTGCAGATGGCAGTAGGTGGCAGTGGAGGTCACTGAGGGATGGCATTTCCATGGTGGAGAGAGCATTGTTGTAGCCGGAGTAGTCTGCGCCCAGCATGATTCTGCAGGTCCTCTTCTGTACCTTCTCTAGCTGACGTTGTTGGGTAGAGTTGAGAGAAGATGACCACACCAAAATTTTAGATTTGTGAGAACCATCATGACTCGTGCCTTCTTCAGGAGGGTCTTATAAGGTCTAACTCCCTGATAGACCAGAGGCAGCACAAATGACTGGTGGTCTGCTCACTTAAGTCACACGAATTATTGAGAGTACGGAAATTGACATGAGGACCTTGAGGGCATTAAGGGTGTGTTGGCTAACTGGATCCATTAATAATTGGGTTCTGACACAATGGTTGTAGGATCTTGTTCTATAGCAGCCTCTGAGTGGGGCCCTTAGTAAATCCATCAGCAGTTTGGGAAGTAATAAGCTGTGGTGTGTTGTACACGATCTGCAGACTTCAAATACAGGCCATGAGGTTATCGGGAAATAATCAGTTTTTATGAGCTCATTTGGAAGCATTTGCAGCTTGGTTAAGATGCTTCCTCAATCATACCACTAGTAATGATATACCGTACAGTATCAGGGTTGTGGATCAAGTGATGAGTTATAAATAAGTTAGTGTTCGCTGGTCCACACAATGAGGAAGATATTTGCTATTATTTCTCTCTTAAGAAACAGCGTTATTTAGAGTTCATGTTGGTTTCTGAAATCTATTCCATGTTCTAGAATTTTGAGAATTCTGTGCCGGTTGATTTTAAGTATCTCATTGTGTGTGAGTGAATGAGTTTTTGAGTTTCTGTCTTCCAGTCGTGATGATGGTCAATTTCTTTGGTCCAACACTTTGTAACTTGGCCTTAATCCACTTATATTCTTCAGAGCACAAGAACTAACTCCTGTTTTTTTCTGTGGTCTCCTTTTCTTCCTAACATGGATTTGGAACAGGAGTACAGTACTGTAGAATGGGGGATTCACATTCCACCCCTCTGTCCATTAAGAATACAGCTCCTCCCCGACTTATGACGGGGTTAGGGACCCAAATCCAGGTCGTAAGTCGAAATGGTCGTAAGTCGAAAATGCTTAAATAATACATAGAAAATCTAAAATGGGTGTCTCTTTTTCTTCTCAGCACCACAAAACTCACTTTTAAGCTTGCCAGCCATTTTAAAGTGAATTACAAACGAAAAGTTTTTCTGTGTACTGACGTTGGGACTCGAAAATACGTAATTTGACAAAATTTTGGTAAGACTGAGGCAGGTCATAAGTGCAAGTGGTCGTAAGTCGGGGAGGAGCTGACTCAACCAAGCTAGCGGTCCTGAGTTGTGGGGCAATAACGCAACACGTGCCGGTGATGATTATGGTGAACATTTCTGGTAGTGCAGCAGTAAGTCTCCTCAGTTTTCAACTTTTGGGTAATTTATCCTTCTCTTTTTCCTTATGGCTGTGGTCAGGAAGGAATACCCAATTCAGACATTTTAGTCTGGATTGGTCATCTACATAGACGTCTTATTTAGCACTACAGTGTCATACATGCTAGACAACTTGACCCATCTGTGGTTTTGACCCTGTAGACTGTAGTACTGTATATGAAGTCACCTGATCTCAGCTCAACTATGAAATGGTATTCTAAGATCCATTACTCATTTATTTTTAATATACAGTATATATTTTCTAGTTAATATGTATATTTTCTAGTTCTAGTAATTGGAATGTATAGAAAAATTATTAAGCTGACATTGCTACACAAGAGTGATGTTTGGACTCTGGGTGCAAGAATAAGATACAAATTAGTAGCTAGAGTAATAAAATTTTTGTGATCAATCCTGTACGTTGCTTGAAGTGAATGTAGAAAATTAAGAAATGCAGAAATTACACGGCGATGTGGAAATCATTGGTGAGGGTGAGTGAAAGGACAAGTGACTCTCGCTCTTGCTTTCAGCCACCTGCAGCACAACATAGTGAGGGAACAAAGCTTATCAACATGCTGTACAGTGAAACCTCTATTTACTGGACTATATGGAGAGGAAAGCCTATTATATCAAGGCTCCATTGGATGTGAAACTGCAGTCTAATGGATTATTTAGAAAAGTCTGTTATATTGAGGTTTCACTGTGCTGTACTGTAGATTATATTTATGACAATAATTGGACATGTTCTTTGGAAAACTCAAAGAATGTAATGCAATTTTTATTGATCATATTTTCATGGTTGATACAAGAATATTTTTTTTATTCTCTTGTTTTTTTATGACTTGGGTTTCCTGTTACATAAATTACTGTGTGTTATCTCATAACTTGTACATCTTCAGCCATTATTCTATTATTATTTGTTTTTTCCATTTTACAAGATTTACATATTTAACAAACATTAAGTACCCATTCTTGATGTATACTGTATTTGCTTCATGATGAGAGGAGTGTATTTGTCAAAGAGGTACATTTTGACTAGTGGTGAGATTATGTTTGCAAATTATTTATTCATCAAAAAAACTTGGGATTCCTAAAAGTATTTCTGCAGTTAGGGGAAAAATTACAATTTGAATAGGAGTATGTTGGGGAGAGTGTCTCATTAGTCACTATGAATTTAAGCTTAGTGCTTTAATGAGTGATGTGAACACCTCTTAAATAATAGGTAGTGTTGAGTTACCTTGTTTGAACTATAGAGGGAGTTAACCGTTCTACTGGTATGTTAATGAGAGTGAAAGTGAAGCACCTCATCAGCCCATATGACCACATCCATGGGTGAAGGTTTTATCCTCCTGGGGAATACTCTACCACTCCTCATTACTGTTGCCACTGCTTGTTATACCTAAACCCACCCACCACCACACCCCAGGTTAGGTTAGCGTCTCAAGCTGCTCGTGGAGTATGGTGTCTAACGGGAGAGGAACCTCCAGCTCCCCAGCCTGAAGACACAAACACTCCACTTCGTTTATCTTCACCTGTGGTCACGTTGTCGTCTTCTTTATCGAGGAGAAATCCCAGCCATTTTTTATCATTATCTTTATATTTCCTCAAGGAGTTCTCAAAAGCATCGATGACGTTAATACTTCCGCCGCGCTTTCCTAATGGGCTCCAGTTTCCAGAGGTGAAAATTGAGTGGAACTGACGATACTGAGGCTTCTGCTGAATTTGTTCTTGTCGGTGAGGGGACACCAGGGCTGCATACCAGGCACCACCGTTACCACCTGTGGAGTTAGGAACTAAAGTTATTCTTCATTTTAGTTAAGCATTGTCTTCATTGCTCACAAGAAGTTCCTGATGTGGTGGAATAAATCATTTTGATGAAGAATACAATAAATATATAAACAGTGTCATATCCTTCATGCTGTTTCCCACAACTGGAGGGTCAAGATTGTTACCACCTGAACTACGAGTATATCACCACTTTAAATGACTAGGCAACTACAGTAATATACATTATGAACATATAAGAAGGTATCCTCTTGCTTGAGGGTCCCTCTATGCTGAATAAAATTGTCAAATAAGGTATAATACAGGTGGTGTCTGTGTAGAGAAGAGGTTAAGTATCAGTTCCATAGATACAATAAAGTCTCACTTGACTGAGACTGATAAATTTGGCCATAACGAAGGCAAAGCCACCTACACTTGGCTGCCTTTTTAAATTTGACGGACACCAAGCCCCACACGGCCTCCGAACCAGACCACTCCCATGGCAGCAGTAACCTGGCTAAATATTTAATACTAATGTGCAAGAGGGGATAAGAGTTAACACAACATTATATACACTCAGTGACATGTTTGTCTCCTTATTGTTGTAGGTGATTATTGTCTCAATGTCATGAAGTACAATAAAGGCAGAAATGGATCTGGGTGATAAAGTGTAGCTTGTGGAATACATCTCTATTCTTAACTTTTAATAATTTTTTTATGCAATTTCAGTTTATGCAAACTTTAGGGGAACACAACTCTTGCATATAAAGAGGACCTCCTGTACTAAAAACACAATGTAGTGTGTATAAATGTGTATACTTTATGAAGTTATTAGTTGTAGTACAGCATTGTATATGAACATTTAACAGAAGGTAAAATTTTTAATAAATGAATCGCACCTACGGCTGTAGTTGGTGGTTTTTCGTGGATCTTTGCACGTGGTGGGTGAAGTGCTGGCGGGCGTCGCACGAACCTCTGTGGGGGTGGTGGCGGTGCCTCGTAGCCACCCGGTCCCCAGCCGCGACTGAGAAACACTCGTTTGTGGTGTCCCGTCTTGTCAACAGTCACCCCATTGTTGTTGTCTATCTCCTCCTCAGTCTTGTCTTTAAACAAATTCTGACTTTTCCTCAAGCTTTCATCTCCAATGTCTTGTATGTGTTGATCCATCAGTGAGGGAGATAAACAAGGCTTGACATCGTGGGCAGCAGCAGTCGCTTCCCAGAAACAGCCTAGAATGAACACGAGGCAGGTCACCCCCACCCATGTCATGCCCTGTTCCTGCTGGGTAAAGAAGTGATTGGAGTCATTTATATTTTTTTACTTTAAATAACCAAATATTTCATGACAAACTACAGTACAATACTGTACCACATTGTAAAGACCCATTTTTACAATTTTGGAAAATCAATTTGACATTTCCATCCCTGTGTGTGTGAAGATACTTAAGAGATATATATTTGGTATTGACTCCTCAACTCAAACAGATTAATACCTAGGAGTTGAATTTATAAGCTAATTAGTATATCGTTCACAGATGATATAAAATGTAGTACCGTACCAGATATAAATGTGTAAAATCTTAATACCTGTACAGGTGTTAGAACTGAAGAGTTTCTGAATATATTCCGAAGATCTAGTGGTATAATTCTGTATGACATTGAGATTAAATTTTAAATGATTTTGCACACGTTGCAATGTTAGTCTTTAGTATAATGTACTGGGGGGGGGGGTCGATGATTGTCAGAATGAACACTGCAACTCCTGTTGTCTCGGTAGGGTTGTCAAATTCCTTTGTCCGTTGTGTCATATTATCAAACACAATTTTGTAAAGTTATTTTTGTTTCAACTGTACATGACACAACAGATCAGTCGATGGCATGTTATCAAGGATGCATAACCCTGTGTATCACTAACAATACGTACAGTGTATTCACCATACCCAGCCAGACTCCAGTTTATTATTTTTGTAAATCGAAACACATTTCCCATAGACTCCCATTATAAAAGCTGAGATATGTTCCTTAAAAACACTTCCCCAAAACATCTTGAAATGACACAAAACATTTTTTAGCCTCTTGTATACAGGGTCCTCTCTGAGCTGAATGAAATCATCTGGCATTAGCCAAATAAATTATTGAAAATGGTGTTAATGTAGAAGGGAGTTAATGAAAAATTTTGGGTGTACACATTGATTATAAACCAATAATAAACATAAGTGAAATACTTTACATGCAGTACAGTACAGTTTGAGAGATTTCCAGTCATTGGTGAATGTTTCCACATCTAAACTCCACATTTGGCTTGGAGCTCCGGTGCTACAGAGGCTTAACTGAAGATGGTCAGACACAGAGCTGTATTTATTTATGCAAACACCACACTACACATACAATACAATATACTGTATTATAAATAAGCAAAAAATATTACTGTATATGCTGTATATCTCCTAACCCCACCTACCCAGACTTATCCAAGAAACATTAAGAAATAATCATCAAAAGTTAAGTACTGTTCTGGAGCTGTTTTCTCACTGCATGTTATTCATAGACTGTACAACAGTTTACGTGGTTTAACATCAGGATGTTTACCTTCAATATCCCGATGACAGTAGTGATGTTATCAACACATAATTGTATTCATAGCCTATCATCCCAATATGACCATTACAGCATTTTTGACAGGCCAATTTTGACGTTGTAATGACCCTGAGTTCAAGTGTCAAGCTCGCATATGGGAACACACGTTGGTGGAGCGTAACTATATAACGTGTGGAAAAATAAAAATGTTCGTTGGTCGTATCTGGTGGTTATTCTGCGTTGTTTTTTAGGTACAGTATCACGATGGATGGGGGCAGCTGTCCTCCCTGTGTTGATTGGCAGCATTATGTGTGTTTGTTTGTTGTGTGTCCTGTCCTTGTGTTGTTGACTGGCAGTATTATGTTTGTTCTGTGTATGTTGCTTGTATGTATGTTGTGTGCATGATTGTGGGTATGTGTAGTTCTGTGTGTGTTGTTGGTATATGTGTATTTATTTGTTTGTGTAGATGTCTACACATTTATGTTTATGTATGTACAGTATGCATATGTGCGCATGTGTCTGTGTGTGTTATAGAAGCTGATGAAAAGGTTATTAGTTGTTAAACATATTATTCAGTACTAATCTACACGAGTCTTATTACTTCTTTGTGTTGCCGGAGATTTATCTGAAAATGTATGCCCAGAGAGAGAGAGAGAGAGAGAGAATGTTGAGAGAGGAAACAGTTCTTAGCTAGTATAAGGCATGGATAGAGACCCATCTGTTATCCCTGTCTTGTCATTTTGATTCATAGTGAAGAAGTATAAGAGAGAGAGAGAGAGAGAGAGAGAGAGAGAGAGAGAGAGAGAGAGAGAGAGAGAGAGAGAGAGAGAGAGAGGATTACCAGATAAAGAACTACAGTGAAAGACTTACCATGGTCCGATGGGGTGTGTGTGTGTGAAGTAATGTATGGATTCCCTTAATGTCGTCTCCTGATGCTGACACTACTGCTGCTCCTTCTCTTCCTCCTTGTCCTCTTCCCCCTTTCTCCTCCTCCTCCTCCTCCTTTCTTCTCCTCCTCCTCCTCCTTTCTTCTCCTCCTCCTCCTGCCTCTGACCTTAGCTGACCCCCAGTGTCCAGGTCACCACCTCTCAAGTGTCCTCACACCTCGTACAGGAATGATTTAGTCGAGGGGTGTTGGTGTAGTGGTGTCAGAGGTCCTGCCTAGTGTGGTCGTGGGTGCCTCTACCGCTCTACGCTACTGCCTGTCGTAGGGAGATAAACAGTGTTTCATGTACACACACGGCTTATAAACACTGAATTATTCAGACAATAAACTTGGTAGCTTCTTATGAACAACATGAAGGTAATTAATATTACAATTGTTATACTGTATTATATTCCCAAAGATAGCGGGGCATTTGAGCATCACAGGCGCCTGCCTGTACACGATCTGTCTTCAAAACAGGTTGTGTAAGTGTACAGTACTGTTACAACACTGGTGGTATTGTTACCAAGTTTCTTTATGCCATTTGCCTCTGTCTACCCAGCAGTAATTGGAAACCTGGATGTTAATCGATTTGCAGATCATGTTCCGAGATAATGGTTTGCCAGTGCTGTTGGCGAGTTGTCCGGTCTTCTCGGACTATTCCTTAACACTGGGTCATGCAACTTGTTAACTCAGGGTGTGATTTTTGTGTTGGCGACAGCTTCAACGCCTTAAACAAATTCACACCTAGGTGGCCCTTGGGCTGGCCATTCTCGTACACGAGGGGCGACCATTATTGTTACAATGCTAGTGGTGGTGTTACAACACTGGTGGTGGTGCTACGACACTGGTGGTGGTGGTGTTACAACACTGATGGTGGTGGTGGTGTTACAACACCGATGGTGGTGGTGGTGTTACAACACTGGTGGTGGTGGTGGTGTTACAACACTGATGGTGGTGGTGTTACAACACTGGTGGTGGTGGTGGTGGTGTTACAACATTGGTGGTGGTGTTACAACACTGATGGTGGTGGTGTTACAACACTGGTGGTGGTGGTGTTACAACACTGGTGGTTGTGGTGTTACCACACTGGTGGTGGTGGTGTTACAACACTGATGGTGGTGGTGTTACGAGTAATGTGTCGGTAGACATTGAGGGTGACAGTGTGGTCATAAACATGGGTGGTGCTGGTGTAAGAGGTTGTATAAATTAGCACTGTCAGCCAACCCGGCCGTGCCCGAACTTGGGGCCGGACAGGTGATTTTCACGCCCGTGTACACAGCACTTGCCTGGCTGACAAGTTTAGATTTTGAGAGGAAAATACCTAGACGATAATTTGTGACCACACCTGCCTGTACATGTTTACCCAGCGAGGTGATGTGTGTGTGTGTGCTTGACCTGACAACATACAGGGGTGGATCCAAGAATATCAAATGGGGGGGGGGATCCAAGAAGTTGTGGGTGGGGGAACATGGCGAGCACAGGAGCCCACCCAGTTTGGGGGGCGCTGTAAGACCGCCCCCGGAAAATTTTTGAATTCTGACCAATATTATGGGCATTTTGAAGCCATGTGCACTTGATATTAGGAGATATTCTGAGGTCAGTAGTAATTACTTTTTACTATACAAAATCGTCTGAGTACAATACAATACGTGGAGGAAATTAAAGCGGGCCTATTGGCCCAAAGTGGGCAGTCCCGTTTTCCCCCCCCCCTGCCATATCGTGACGTCACAGCTGAGCCCTTCTATTTCTATAGGTCTGTTATCACAGTGACCTGACCTGACCTGACGATCAGTAATGAAGCTCAAAATTTTTCTCCCAAATTTGTCAGGGCAAGTGAAAAAAAATTAATCCGGGCAAGTGTAAACCGGACTGCCCAGTATGCGCCAACAGGCCCGCTGCAGACTCCTCAATTCTTATGTTATGTTCATTACACATAATCTGCAGAGTTTTTCTCTTGTCTTCGGGACGGAACAACAGTGACTACAAATAATAATAACAGTTCAGTTAATGTTTCGGTATTATTTAAAAAACGGTGGAAAACATTTATAGGCTTGTATATGAATCTGGAAAATTCATACAGTAAGATTTTGTTACTTGCTGTTGTCTCCCACGTTAGGGATTTTTATTCTTGCAATAACTTCAGTTACCACTGGATTACTCCAAAACATTTAATAATGTAATTTACAAATTTCATGACATCGTTACACAGGACAAGGGGTGGTTTTCACAAGTGGTTTCATAGTGATAAGCTTAAACATGGCTTTAATTGATGACTTAATGAAACAGTAAGTAATGTGGGATATATCTTAACCTGGAGTGTGGGGTGAGGTGTGTGTAGAGGAACACTGGGCGGTGGTGGTGGTGAGTATCAACGCTTACTCACACACACACACACACACACTAAAGTGACTACAACACACAGGGGATGGGGTCACACTACGGTATGTATCCTGGGGTGGCGTAGCGTGGCGGGGACGGGTGGTGAGCGAGGCGGTGTGTGTATGTGTACCGACCGACCGTCCGATCCTTTCACCGGCACCGACGTGAGTGTTCCTCTCTCTCCCCCTGCAGCTGCCTCTTATGCCCTGCTCACACCCACGCCTCTCACCTTCCCTCCCGAACTCCCTCCATCTGTCCTAACGCTGTTAGAGGGAGGGAGGGAGGACAGTTGTGGAATAGGTAGAGGGAGAGAGGAAGCATCTCCGCCTTATTGACCTGACTGATGGACGTTTTTTCATGGGGGTGTCACCAGTTTGTGTGTGATCCACCCACACACAAACTTACTAACAATTATATTTATAGACAATTATTCATTTATGTATATATTTATTTATATTTTTATTTAGTATTGTTTTCCATACGTGTTCCCGTCTGAGGTACATTCCACGATAACTGGGGGTTTTTTCTGTGAATCAAAACAACAATTGAATGGATATTGACTATTTGTATGGCTACGTAGGTGAGTGGACGTGTATGGTGCGTCTACTCACACACACGCACAAGTACAGTTATAGAAAGGGAGAGAATGTCCTGACCAAAGATTATCCATTCAGGTGTTATATGTTACTTAGAGACAATTAGGTCATAAAGCACTGTTTCCCTCCCTCTCCCGCCCGCCGACGCCGCCCAGTCACCGTAAATATTCAGTCAGTCGGCCAAGTTCGCGCGCGTTAAAAATCAGTCGTAGGTGATGGATACTGGCGCTCTGTGGGAGGTAATTGGCTTTAGTTAAAACTATAGCTTCAATTTCATTAAAATCGGAGGAAACCAACTGGAATATTATTTTCTTTTCCCTCTGGTGTTTATTTTAACATGAATTGATGAATGGACGGCTACAGGGGTGTGTTTGTGTTTGTTTCGGTGAGAATGTGTAAGTTTGGACGTGCATGTATAAATAATATGGCCGATAATGCACACACACACACACACACACACAACACACACACACACACACACACACACACACACACACACACACACACACACACACACACACACACACACACACACACACACACACACACACACACACACACACACACACACACACACACACACACAACACACACAACACACACACACACACACACACACACACACACACACACACACACACACACACACACACACACACACACACACACACACACACACACACACAACACACACACACACACACACACACACACACACACAACACACACACAACACACACACACACACACACACACACACACACAACACACACACACGTAATAGACTTGAAGCCAGGTAATATAGGGAGTGATATAAACAAGGGTTGTACAGTCCGTAGAGTATAAGAGAGACTGTTCGTATGTGTGTGTGTGTACATCTGAATTAATATGAAACATCTCTTATCTGTACATGTATCCATATCTATATTAAGTTAATGAAGTAAAGGTAATACGAGGAAAGTGTATTATATATAACCTGATATTTCGTGTGGTGGCAGCGAGCGTTCGTATAAAGTATTGAACCTTCGCCATTTTTGTCATTGATGAGTAAACTCGATTTAACGAAGTCTACATTTTAATGAATTCCGGAAAATGCTGTGTATGTGAGTATGAACATTTTGTGATTCGTTAAGGTATATCCAGCTGTGTATGTATGTATGTATGTACTTCAACACTGCCTTAGTAACAACACTCGGTCGCTTCTTATTGATAACATCGCATCAGGTCGTCGTCAGTGGGGTTACACATACATAGTTACATACTTACATCTTATCAATTCTCCTCTCATTACCACAACTGTGTATTAATTAATTAGCAAACACGTTCTGTCTTAACGGTCATTCATATCTTACAACACAAGGAGAATTTATATTTCATTTTCAACGTTATCGACGCGAAGGATTGTGTGTGTGTATGTGTGTGTGTGTGTGTGTGTGTGTGTGTGTGTGTGTGTGTGTGTGTGTGTGTGTGTGCTGTCCTGTCTCGGGGGCAATATGGTGTAAGATGGTGTCGTAATGTTGATTTGAGCTGGAAAATTTTTTCCAGAAGGTTGTAGTAACTTAAAGGAATAATGAAACCTCCATATAACGGACTTCTATCTGTATATTAATCCGTTATATGGAGGTTTCATATCTTATGGGCCCTCAAATATAACAGACTTTCACCTCTATATAATTCATTAAATGGAGGTTTTACTTCTAATGGACACCTTGATATAACGGATTTTCTTCTATATAGTCCGTTAAATAGAGATTTCACTGTATACTGTACTTAGGTGTATAGTTCAAGGACTGTATCGTCTATGTATGGCGACAAGAAATAGTGCCTTAAACCTATACATTGATCAGAAATGTTAATAATAAGTTAAAAGCTTGGGTGATGGCCTCAGTGTGTCATCATCATTATTAGTAAGAAATAACTGACTCTCACAGTAAGGCCGCCAGAGGGCTGTGTGGGTCCCAGCTCTATGTCTTGCATCTGTTAACACGTCTTTCCTTTGAGTCAATTTATAGCTGAAGAAACAACATATTTTCCTTTGTCAGATGAACCAAAATTTTAACCAGACATTTTTGTTACCTGTGTGTGTTAAAGGTAATGATTATAAAATATTTCTTGTAGTCTATACACCCTGCTTGGTACAGTGAGGTAGGTTCAGTAGCAGGTACAGTGAGGTAGGTTCAGCAGGTACAGTGAGGTAGGTTCAGTAGCAGGTACAGTGAGGTAGGTTCAGTAGCAGGTACAGTGAGGTAGGTTCAGCAGGTACAGTGAGGTAGGTTCAGTAGCAGGTACAGTGAGGTAGGTTCAGCAGGTACAGTGAGGTAGGTTCAGTAGCAGGTACAGTGAGGTAGGTTCAGTGCAGGTACAGTGAGGTAGGTTCAGCAGGTACAGTGAGGTAGGTTCAGCAGGTACAGTGAGGTAGGTTCAGCAGGTACAGTGAGGTAGATTCAGTAGCAGGTACAGTAAACGTGTGAAGTGATTTATTGGTCATTGAATAAGGAAGACAAGTTAGGTTGGTGTGGCAGAAACAGTTAGCTGATTATCACTGTCTAACACCTCACACCACCACCACTCACCACCACCACCATCACCACCCACCTCCCCTACCACCCCACCATCAGCCTTTACCACCCCCACCATCATCTCACCAATTTCACCACTACCTCCACACCACCACCACTACTCACCACCACCACCACCACCACTATTACCATCACCTCACCCACTTACCACACACACCCCACCACTGACCCCTACCACCCCTACCATTCACTCCTCCCACACCACCACTGATACCTCCCCCACCACCACACTACTATCATCACCACCCATCTCTCTTGGCAATTACCCCCACCACTACTCCTACCACCCCTACTACCCTCCCCCACTACTGCTTGATCACCACCACCTCTCACCACCCCACCACTGGCCACCTACCACCCCTACCACTACCCTCCCACACTACCACCACTACCCTACTACCCTTTTATTTAACGGACTATATGGAAAGGAAAGTCCGTTGTACTGAGGGTCCGTTCGATGAAAACCCCGCTACTCTGAAACTATAGAGATGAAAGTCCATTATATCAAGAGAGAGGGTGGGATTCACTATATACAAACCATCACAATTATTTTCCGTTGGCTTTTTTGTTTCCACTCCATGACACCGCCACCACCACACGCTCTTTCATTGTACCCCATAGTAGAGTTTTGTGTCTGTGGGGAGGGGGAGGGTGTCTGACTCTTACACTTTTTTGTACTGCGTCCGGCTGCCTGTCACTCTGTCGGGGCCTGAAGGGCGAAAAAATAAGAGTAGAAACAAATTAAAAATAGAAAAGGAAAAGGTTATATTAATGTTTTTTTTGTTTTTTTATTATTTTTTTTTTGCTCCTGTACTATGGTTTTAGGTTTTATTTCGGCTGTTGTATTTCATTGCTGCTGTTGCTCTCTTTTTGTGTGTTGTTCCGTAGACTTTTGTGTTTTTATGTAGATTTTTTTCTTTTCCAGTTGTTTTTAAGCTTTTGTCTGTGAGTCTTATTAATATATCCGCTCTGGTCTGTTACAGTTTATTGACCTTGTTGAGTGTATCACAGGAGGGTGTGTCTCTCCCGCCACACCCAGGTCATTGTCACACCACATCCCACACCTCCCACACCCCTCCCACACAACCCCTACACCCCGCCCACACTCCCGCCTCACTACATGGTAACTCTATGTGTTTTTACACTTGACCTCGCTTCCATATTTATATTTTTAGTATAGCGACATTGATCAATAACTGTGGGCGAGGAGTATACAGCGGGTGTGTGGGGGGGGTGTACAGCGGGTGTGTGGGGGTACAGCAGGTGTGTGTGTACAGCAGGGTGAGGGGTGTGGGGGGTGTACAGTGTGTGTGGGGTGTACAGGGTGTGTGGGGGTGTACAGTGTGTGTGTGGGGTGTGTGTACAGCAGGTGTGTGGGGTGGGGGTGTACAGTACAGGGTGTGTGGGGGGTGCAGCAGGTGTGTGGGGTGTGCAGAGTGTGTGTGTGGGGGGTGTACAGCAGGTGTGTGGGGGTGTGTGCAGGGGTGTGGTGGGGTGTGTACAGGTGTGTGGGGGTACAGCGGTGTGGGGGTGTGTGGGGGTGTGTGCGGGTGTGTGGGGGTGTACAGGGTGTGTGGGGGTGTACAGCAGGTGTGTGGGGGTGTACAGGGTGTGTGGGGTGTGCGGGTGTGTGTGGGGGTGTACAGCAGGTGTGTTGGTGGGGGGTGTGTGTGTGGGGTACAGCCGGGTGTGTGTGGGGTGTACAGTGTACAGGGTGTGTGGTGTGTGGGGGGTGTACAGCGTGTGTGTGGGGGGGTGCAGCGGGTGTGGGGGAGGTGTACAGGTGTGTGGGTGTGGGGTGTACAGCGAGTGTGTGGGGGGTGTACAGCAGGTGTGTGGGGTGTACAGCAGGTGTGTGTGGGTGGGGTGTACAGCAGGTGTGTGGGGGTGTTGTGTGGGGGTGTACAGCGGGTGTGTGGGGGGTGTACAGTGGTGTGTGTGGGAGGGTGCAGGGTGTGTGGGGGAGGTGTACAGCAGGTGTAAGCAGGTGTGTGGGGGTGTACAGCGGGTGTGTGGGGGGTGTACAGCGTGTGTGGGGGGTGTGTGTGTGGGGTGTGTGTGGGTGTGTGGGGGGTGTACAGGTGTGTGGGGGTGTACAGGGGTGTGGGGGTGTACAGGGGTGTGGGGGGGGTGTGGGGGGGGGGTGTGTGGGGGGTGCAGGTGTGTGGGTGTACAGCGGGTGTGGGGAGTGAGTGTGGGGGAGTGAACACAATAGCCTGACAGGGTCGATTAACATTGTAACTCCATTAGGACTTTCGCTCACTCAACTCACTCGCTCACTCAACTCACTTACATATGTACATGACTGGGTGGTTGTTGGTCCAGTCTTATAGCTGTGTGTGTGTGTGTGTGTGTGTGTGTTAGCGCCACATTATATATTTGCTCTTTTATTCAGGCAAAAGAAGGTTATAATTATTAGTTCACCTGTCATAACCCACCGTCTTGTGCCCTAACCCACCCCACCCCACCTTCTTGTGCCCTAACCCACCCCACCTTCTTGTGCCCTAACCCACCCCACCCCACCCCACCTTCTTGTGTCCTACCCTAACCTAACCACCGCCAGTACCGCAGGAAGCCTCTTGTGTTAGGGAGAAAACTAGGTTAACCATTACTGGACAGCGACGAGTGTGTTGTACAGTATGTGTAGGGGACATTACTTCCCTCTCTCTGACGACGCCATTGTTGTTTGGTTATACACTCACCACCTCTACCACCACACCATTACCACCGTCACACAAAACCTACCACAACACAACACCTACTGCCACACAGCTCTCTCTCTCTCTCTCTCTCTCTCTCTCTCTCTCTCTCTCTCTCAGTCAATCACCATGACCTTGTTTTGAGATTATCGGACAAGTTACCAGGAAAATGAGTCCCGTTAAGGTAAACTAATACTGTAGCCTCAAGTAACTCGCCATAACTGCCCTGTATTGTGAACCCTCTATTTAACGGACTTTGGAGAGGAAAGTACGTTATATCGAGGGTCCGTAAAGCCTCTATTTAACGCACTATATGGAGTGGAAAAGTATGTTATATCGAGAGCCCGTTAGATGTGAAACCTCTATTTAACGGATTAAATGGAGAGAGAAGTCCGGTATATGGAGGAGTCACTGTACTACACATGTTGACCGCCATCCGCTAGCTTGGCTCTGGATGATGATGATGATGAATGATGATGATGATGATGATGATGATGATGATGATGATGATGATGATGATACATGCTGTGTGTGTTAGTTGATGAAGCTAAAAGAATGTGGTGGTAGCAGGCGATGGTGGTAATGTTTTTATGGCGTGAGAGGGTGGTGAGGGTGGCAGTGTATGGGAGTGGTGAGGTGGTGGTAGTTTGGGGTGATGGTGTTAGTATGAGGTGTAATGTGACGTAGTGTTGTTAGTATGAGG
The DNA here is from genome assembly GCF_018991925.1 of Homarus americanus. NCBI lineage: Eukaryota > Metazoa > Arthropoda > Malacostraca > Decapoda > Nephropidae > Homarus > Homarus americanus. The sequence goes on from NW_024736071.1 coordinate 16,646,010, forward strand.
TGTAATGTGACGTAGTGGTGTTAGTATGAGGTGTAATGTGACGTAGTGGTGTTAGTATGAGGTGTAATGTGACGTAGTGGTGTTAGTATGAGGTGTAATGTGACGTAGTGGTGTGAGTATGAGGTGTAATGTGGGGTAGTGTAGTATGAGGTGTAATGTGACGTAATGGTGTTAGTATGAGGTGTAATGTGACGTAGTGGTGTTAGTATGAGGTGTAATGTGACGTAGTGGTGTTAGTATGAGGTGTAATGTGACGTAGTGGTGTTAGTATGAGGTGTAATGTGACGTAGTGGTGTTAGTATGGGGTGTAATGTGACGTAGTGGTGTTAGTATGAGGTGTAATGTGACGTAGTGGTGTTGGTATGAGGTGTGGTTGTGTAAGAATGATAGTATGAGAGTCTTGGTATGCGGTGGTAATAGGAGGTAATAAGTAATATAAGAATACTACTATGAAGGTATTTGTATAAGGGTTCTAATATAAGGTCAGTGATATAAGGCTGTGGACTGTACACCTCATAGTTCACACCACAAGCCGATCACCTGGTGGAGGTCATATGTCACGATCGGTGGTGGTGATAGTGTTGGTGTGTGTTTAGTGAGCCTGATCTATAGGTGTGTGTGTGTGTGTGTGTGTGTGTGTGTGTGTGTGTGTGTGTGTGTGTGTGTGTGTGTGTGTGTGTGTGTGTGTGTGTGTGTGTGTGAGAGAGAGAGACCGTGAAGGTGTGGTGGTGGTGGTGGTGATTGATAATGTGTGTGTGATGGTAGTGGCGGAAGATGGGGTTACACACACCTCGTAATAATAAAGCCACGAGCTAAGCCAATATTAAGGGCTATACAGGAGAGGTGCGGCGTTAAAGATCTTGTTAGTTATTAATTTTAAAGTTATTTAGCAGCGTAATCAAAGTGGTGGACCGTGTGTGGGTAGTGGGGGGTGAAGGCGAGGAAAGAGGGGAGGAGGAGGGAGAAAGGTGAGGTGAGAGGAAGAGGGAGGAGGAGGGGGGGTGAGGTGGGGAGTGTAGAGGAAAGAAGGGGGAGGGGGAGAGAGGCGAGGGTAGAGGTGGAGGGGGGGAGGAGGTGGAGGGGGGGGAGAGAGGTGAGGAATGTAGAGGAGAAGGAAGAGGAGAGAGACAGAGACAGAGGAATGAATAGGAGAGAGAGAGAGAGAGAGAGAGAGAGAGAGAGAGAGAGAAAGATATAACATCACTAAACATTAAAAAAAAATATCTTATAACTGGTAAAATTATAATTACGTTGAAATACAGTAAGACCCTAAGGTGAACTATACCCAGAACACCCCAGTGGTCGTTGAGACGCCTTAATTAATACACACTATACATAAAGAAGCAAGGCATACACCTCCCCTTACCAATACCATTCCCAGTAAAACATTTTATATAGTATTTCAATGAATGAAAATGAATAAACTTCCTATAATCCTACTTTTTTTATTCATTGAGTGTGTGTGTGTGTGTGTGTGTGTGTGTGTGGCCAGGTAGGTAACTCAGGTGCATCACGACTAATTAATCGCTTGGAGGTATTCATCTCACCTGCCTCACAACAAAGGCTAGAACAAAGGACTTAATTGTGATGTATATTGTAAGATTTAAGCTTGGTAGTTTTTGATCCCAGGTGACGGAAGATGATGGTGGTGGTGTTTCATGGTGCTAATGGTGGTGTAAATGGTGATAGTGTGGTGCTACATGATGGTGGTGATATTATTAATGATAGAGTCACAATGTAGTGTTGTAAGCTCCTCTACAAAACAGGAGAGAGAGAGAGAGAGAGAGAGATGTAATATACTGTATAAAATTCACACACACACACACACACACACACACACACACACACACACACACACACACACACACACACACACACACACACACACACACACACACACACACACACACACACACACACACACACACACACACACACACACACACACACACACACCACCCCCTACCCAAACTACTGTGTTATACAAGGTGGCAGGAGGTGTTAAACGTAATAGATACAGATCGGTCCTCCTGGGGTGAAGCAATGGGCTCTCGTTGTGGGGATGAATGTTCTGGGTAGTGGGGGTGGGATAGGTAAGGTAGGGTAGGGTAGGGTAGGGATAGGTAAGGTAGGGTAGGGTAGGGTAGGATATTTAGAGCCACGCCTTACATTCAATACATATTAGGGACGCTTTATCCCGCATCACTATCAGGAAGGTCGTCACTCCCTGGTTAAGTGAGAATTGAGCGTAGGACGTTAGGGTCAGGGGCCGTTTGGTTTAGGGCCAGGGTGAATAGGACCTGACCTGACCTGACATAACCTGATCTATCATAACATAACACAACCTGAACATAACATAACCTAACCAAACCAAACCTAATTTTACACCTAACCTATACAATAATCTTACGACTTTCAAACTCCTAGTGTAGGTTCGTGTGTGTCTTGTGAGGTTAGGTTAGGTTAGATGGTGGTAGTGGTGGTGGCGTGAGGTTAGTGTGGTGGTAGGGGTGTAGGATTGTGGTGGTAGTGGTGTTGGGTTGTGTGGTAGGCGTAACATGTGTTGGAGGAGTGTGAGGCGAGGTAGGTATGGTGGTGGTGAGGCAGGTGTGGTGGTGGTGAGGCAGGCGTGGTGGGGGTGGTGAGGCAGGTGTGGTGGTGGTGAGGCAGGTGTGGTGGTGGTGGTGAGGCAGGTGTGGTGGTGTGTGGTGGTGGTGAGGCAGGTGTGGTGGTGGTGGTGGGTAGGTGGTGGTAGGAGGCAGGTGTGTGGTGGTGAGGCAGGTGTGGTGGTGGTGGGCAGGCAGGTGTGGTGGTGAGGCAGGTGTGGTGGTGGTGAGGCAGGTGGTGGGTGGTGGTGGTGGGGCAGGTGTGGTGGTGGTGAGGTAGGTATGGTGGTGGTAGGAGGCAGGTGTGGTGGTGGTGAAGGCAGGTGTGGTGGTGGTGAGGCAGGTGTGGTGGCAGGTGTGGTGGTGGTGGTGGGAGGCAGGTGTGGTGGTGGTGGGAGGCAGGTCTGGTGGTGGTGGTGAGGCAGGTGTGGTGGTGGTGAGGCAGGTGTGGTGGTGGTGGTGAGGCAGGTGTGGTGGTGGTGGTGAGGCAGGTGTGAGGTGGTGGTGGTGAGGCAGGTGTGGTGGTGGTGAGAGGCAGGTGTGGTGGTGGTGAGGCAGGTGTGGTGGGGGTGGTGAGGCAGGTGTGGTGGTGGTGGTGAGGCAGGTACACACAGAGAGCCTCATTAAGTCAGGTTACAATATTTACTTCAGGTCGGTCTAAAGACTCATTAACAACTCTCCTCTCACACCTGAATATTAATTAAGCGAATCTCACCTCGATATTTTATGTGGCGACCATACGGATTTGACTTACCGACACACACACACAGATTTATACACAGACATACACGCACACACATTTTTATACACACACATACATACACACACACATACACACACACATACATACATACATACACACATACATACATACATACACACATACATACATAGATACATACATACATACATACATGCTGTTCGACACCACAACCACATCCAGTCAATACTACCTTTTTACACTGTCTCTATGTTGAAATGCCCTGTAGTTTGAGCTTCTCCCCACCTAATTATTATATATCATATTTGTATCACTTATGTTACATGTATATTATTTGTAAATCAAGAGAGCCAATTATGTAACTGTATATTTTCAGCCTTCCGGACATTGGTACTAGACTGTACATAAAATGCTTCACTTGGCATAACTTACATATAACACAACCAGTATATATATGAAATAAGATAAAATACATACACAACATTCAGACATACAGACAGAAAGTGTTGTATATATAAAACATAATTTGTGGGGAGAGGTTGAGGGTTCACCTGAGGGACGAGACAGGTTGAGTGTCGCTCGTTGGTGGAGGCGGGCCTCTGTTACACACACACACATTACCTGCCTAGTCTCCTCCCACGCTCTTCCTTCTATCTATGTGTAAACTTGATGGGTGTGGTGTGGTGTAGTGTAGTGTAGTGTAGGTGGTATGGTGTGGTGTGTAGTGTGGTATGGTGTGGTGTGTAGTGTGGTAGTGTGGTGTGGTGTGTGTAGTGTGGTACGGTGTGGTGTGTAGTGTGGTATGGTGTGGTGTGTGTGTGTGGTGTGGTGTGGTGTGGTGTAGTGTAGTTTGGTATGGTGTGGTGTGTGTGTGTGGTGTGTGTGGTGTGGTGTGTGCAGTGTGGTGTGTGGTGTGTAGTGTGGTGTGTGTGGTGTGTGTGTGTGGTGTAGTGTGGTGTGGTGTGTGCAGTGTGGTATGGTGTGGTGTTCTCTCAACAAAATACTTAAAACAGGATTGGGTTCGCTGTGTACGTCTGTCTGCCTGTCTGTATCTTTTAACAAATACAGGAACAACAGTTTTACCAACACACGCACACACACACACACACACACACACACACACACACACACACACACACACACACACACACACACACACACACACACACACACACACACACACACACACACACACACACACACACACACATACACACACACACACACACCACACACACACACACACACACACACACACACACACACACACACACACACACACACACACACACACACACACACACACCACACACACACACACACACACACACACACACACACACACACACACACACACACACACACACACACACACACACACACACACCACACACACACACCCCACACACGCACACACACACACACACACACACACACACCCCACACCACACACACACACCCCACACACGCACACGATAAACCTCATTATTAATCACATTCTCACCATTAGAGTTCGTTTACTAGATCCAGATGGTATTACTGTAGTTAATGTATTACTATCGTTTGTTTATTTATATACTCTACGTATATACTGTACTGCACTGTGGTAATGTGGTGGTAGGAGGGGGGGGTAGATGCATTTCTTTAAGTTTTTAAACTGTTTCACGGAAGACCATTATCGTTTTGTGTTTTTTTACATGCTTTCAGTTTTTGCTTCGTGATGTATGTACACAATGGAAGGTTACCAAGGATTTTTTTATTTATTGTTTTTTTTTTATTTACGTGGAATATGTGAAGGAATGATATATATTATAAGTGAGATAGAGGTTGTGGGAGAGTTCTTGTTCGGGATTTTTATTCGATCTCTCTCTCTCTCTCTCTCTCTCTCTCTCTCTCTCTCTCTCTCTCTCTCTCGTAAACACTCGAGACTAATCAATACACTAACCATAAAAGATGGAAAATAAATTATAACAGGAATTACTGAATCATGTGATTTGTTATATGTGTAATGTGTGTGAGGGGAGGGCACTGGGTGTTTGGTTTGGGCCAGGGTGGTACGGACCCAACCCACCCCAGCCGTAACCAAAACATCCGTACATACCAAACCAGTTATATACCACTGACTGACTCACCAAGCTATCAACAATCATTATGGCGTGAAAACAAATCAGACATTTCAATTTGTTGTGAGAGGACAAGTGTCACAGCGTTTAGGGGAGGGGTGTCATGAGGGATTATACCATACACTCTAGGACTGAAGTATAGTGGATAAACAGACAGACAGACGCTGGGAAACTATACGTAACCTCTGGCTTTGGGGGGGGATCATTAGGTACAGTAAGAATGATATAAATAAAATAAGAAAAGGTGAAGCAATACCCACGTTATATAGTTGAATATTATAAAGTTTACACCGAATGTCGCTCATACGTAATGCAGTACTTAGTTTATAAACCAGTGTTGTGGTAGACGGGCTGGGCCACTGCTAGGCTAAATGACTTGCAGAATGATCACAAGAAGTTTCCTTTTACGGTGAGGTGGTGTGTGTCGTGTTCAGAACCTATATTGGTCAAACTTCCCACGAACATGAAAATTTTATTACTGGATACTATAAAGCCGCTGTGATGTTTTTAATAACAGTTTCTGGTGAAATCTTAAAAAGTCAAGTGGTTAAGTAACAGTTTTCGGCAGTGTTTTTTTTTAACGGTGTTGTTTTATTCCTTAAACAAAATGTATTGTTAATGACACTTGATATAGCCTTTGTCTTAATTGTATTAGATCAACAGTCGTTTATTGCCATGGTAATAACTTCAAGGTGTTGGGTTATAACTTAATGGACATAATTCGGGACTTTTATGCGAGGGATCACTTCTGTGTGTGTCGGGGTGAACAAGTATATCTATATCAGTCTCGTCAAATGAAATCTTGTTAAACGAAACCTTGTTAAATAAAACCCCATTAAACTCTGCCAACACACTGTTTACGTACCTACATGTACGTGGCCGTGTTGTGTGCACATGTGTGTGTGTGTGTGTGTGTGTTGGTCGTATAATTTCCTTAATGGTTTACATATTCAGGGGTAAAGTTGGCAGGTGGCGGTGGGAGGTAAAAGAGGGGCCGCCGCTCAAAGGTTTTGCCGAGAATTGTAAAATATCTTGTTTTTACTAAGTTATGCACCTGCTTTACTGAAGCCCGGGAAAATATTCTCTCTTGATCACTATTGACAGTTAGTGAGACGAGGCGTAAAATGTTCAGTTTTATTCAGGAAAAATTTATTAATTTATAATTACACTTATAAAATGTGGAGGAAACTTATCCGAATAATCATGATGTTGGTCCTATATATATATATATGTATGTGTGTGTGTGTGTTAAGGTTCTAGGGTCGTTTAATACTTCAATATTCCTGTTGTCCTTCACGGGTCAGGGTCGCTGTTTCTTATGAAATTATTAATATCTGTTTGTTTGTCTGTCTGTACAGGGAAGTACGTGGGGTCACGACCTATCAAGTTACGGAAGAGCACTTGGAAGGACCGTAACGTGGATATGGTGCAGAAGAAACAGAAGGAGAAGCAGCTACTTGGCCTTAAGTAGACCACTAGACTCCCCGCTGACCACCTCGTCTTGACGGTCATGGTGTGGCGCCGTAAGCCGTCAGAAGATCCTCGCTACCGTCGTTCTCCCCATTCTCGTTCACTTTGCTAAACTGACTTCTAAATAATATTTATAATTATTCCAGACAGAACTCATTTGTACAAACAGAATTTCCGGTAAATAATATAATGTTTATACAGAATCTTCCAGTTTTAGATCATTTTAGCTGTTAAACATTCGACTGAACTCGTTGGAACTTAAAACTCTTTAAGTACAAGAGCAATAAGATCTTCTGTGCTAGACGACTATCATGTACACACTGCCTCATGACCGGACCAGTGCTCGCCCACTGTGTGTAGGGAGGGTGGGGGAGGTAGTCACTTCGTTACACACTCCGCTTCAGTTTTTTAAGCTGTAAAACAAAAGTAAAAATTGCAAGTAAAAACCTACTTTGTGAATTGTTCTTTGAATAATAATATTTTTATGTCTTGTACATATGTAAACTGTGCAAACGAATAAACATTGTTTTTTGACACCAGTGTTTTATACACTTGATCTCTGACGACATATGGGGGACAGTTTAGATATTTACTACTCCATGACGATGAACTGTAATGCAAATAACTGAAACATGTTATAATAATATAACTTAATGATAATATAGACCTTACTCAGGTAGCCAATGTTCCATATTAAATTAATATAGCACTTTAGTGTTTGGATGAGACAACGCAACACAAATCTAGAATGATATACAAAACATTATAGTGAGCCGACTTAAAAGGCTGGACAGATAGGTGAGGTCAGGTATGTGTTGACCTCCAGGCTACTATACATCCACGCAGGTGAGGCCATCGGGGTTGAGGGTGGCCTCCAGCCTCCAGGACGATACACCTCCCTCCTGCACTTTAAGATACCATCAGTTATAATTAATCCTCCCCCACCAAATTAATTAACACCAATTACTGGCTCCCTCTACTGGTGAAACATGTAGTAACTGACCTATAAATAGTTCCATCCATGTTTTTCAATCGTGACAGTTCCTAAAAAAAATAAAAAACGATAGAAATAAATAGACTCGTCAACTGTCCATTAAACAAAAGAGCCTCATGATCCGTGCTTGTATCCGGGGAGAAAATAACAACTGTCTTTTACGTATAAACGAAAGAACATTAGATCCCACATTTCTTGTATTAAACTATTGCTGTAACTGGAGGCTGTGGGAAACCATTAAACTGACTCACTGAAGCTAGGACGACCTGAAAGTGTTGGTTATAACTTGTTGATATTGAGCTCAGGAGACTTCCGAAGCCTTGAAACATACTCTCTCTCTTTTACCTCAGCTGGAAGGGAAACATTCTCTTTATCTTTCTCTCTCTTACCTCAGAAGGAAACATTCTCTCTCTTACCTCAGTTAAAAGGGAAACATCAAGGAGAATAAACCACCAGGAACTGTATACATGAGAAGATGACTGGAAACACACACACACACACACACACACACACTGGTGAAGGCTCCTGGTCTTGCATCAGATTATACTTCGTAAATAAATTAGACATGATAAACCTTTGAGACACTGGAAGACGCTTAACTCTCCCTGGAGTATAGTTACAGTACAGTAATGTGTTCTTGACGTTGATATGCCTACTGTTGTTATTTTACTACAGCAACTGCTACTGTTGTCATTTTACTACTGCTACTATTGTCGATGTTGTTGGTAGTGTAACCAGGGACCGTAGTAGTAGTAGTGGCAGCCCTCACGGACCACATAATAGCCCAGAATGCAACAGGGGAAGTGGATACCAGTGAGGTAAATAAGATTCGTAGGTCCATTACGAGAGCTCGACAGCACTGCCAAAATGATAAGTTGCAGCAACTGTTGCTGCAGGTACCAGAAAATTTGAAAAAAAATGTAGCTATAGCGCAGGAGGTGGGCACCTCGAACTGGTTAACTACGTTACCGATAAGGGCAAATAGTTTCAGTCTTAATAAAAAAGAATTTACAGATGCCATTGCTCTAAGGTACGGTCGGCCAGTAGAAGGTTTGCCCTCCCAATGCATGTGTGGCTCTTCCTATGATGGCGATCACGCCATGGTGTGCAAGAAAGGGGGCTTCATATGCATGAGGCATGACGAGGTAAGGGACCTCACAGCAAGTATGTTGAAGGAAATCTGCAGGGATGTCATGGTAGAACCGACCCTCCTTCCATTAGATGGTGAGATCTTCCAACACAGGACTTCAAACACATCTAACGAAGCCCGTGTGGACGTCAGTGCTCGAGGATTCTGGACGCGGGGACAGCGAGCTTTCTTCGACATCAGGATTTTTTATCCCATGGCCACATGTCACCGTAACCTAGCTCTCGATGCTGCACATAGGAGGAACGAGAACGACAAGAGAAGGGCATATGGGGAGAGAATTCAAAACGTTGATCAAGGCAGCTTCACTCCTCTAGTGTTCACAACCTCTGGTGGGATGGGACCAAGTGCAAGATGTTTCTACGCCAGACTCGCGGAGTTGATCTCCGAACAGAAGCAGCAGCCCAGAAGTTATGTTACAGCCTGGATGAGATGTCGACTGTCTTTCTCTCTCCTTCGGTCAGCTTTGCTCTGCCTCAGGGGAACGAGAGCTTCTGCCCCAACTCCGACAACTGCTGCAGATATTGACTATGAGGCTACTGTCACTGAATGCCGCATAGATCTGCGGCTCAACTAATTTAACACAGATAGGATAGCTACTTATGTATTAGGATATTTAATATTTAGGTAATTAAATGGTGGCGAAGGTGTGGCTATTGGGGGAGGCTGAAGGCCACGTTCTAACAAAAGTAGTAGTAGCAGCAATAGTAGTACCGTTCAACGAGTCTTGTGGGCATTAAGAATAAGTACAGTAAATTTTTAGACATACTTGATTTTAATCTGATCTATATCAAAACACTACATTTATAGCACCATCATTCACCTTACAGCAATTACCCTGTTACCTGTACACGGCACACCTAAACCAGTCCTCTGTAGTATCGTATATACTCGCCAGATGCCACTAGTGTCCCAGGAGTCGGGTAAGGACAGGTCTAATTATCCTTCTCTCCTCTTCCCTAATACCTTCCTCCTACCTACTTTAACAAATGAGTGGGAGAGGCGCCCGGCAGGTACCAACTATGGATGTCTTTATAAAATGCCGAGTCTTTACGTTCGTCTTGAATTCTTATTAAACATTCTTGCGTTATTTTCCCGCGGTCGAGGGTGACGAAAGGGTCTATTTATTAGTTCCAGTGATATTTTCTCGTTGTTTTGGGGGTCTGGTGATAATTTAAGTGAGTTTTTTTAACATCTGTTAGCGATATTTTAACTGTTTTTTAGTCTGGTGATAATTAAAGTAAGTTTTTGTCTATCATAACTATACTAGGTGAAGAAATTTAACCCACATATTTCTAAGAATCTTCGTCAACTGAAATACTTTATTTTGAGAGAATGAATGGTGCCCAGAGATAATTATAGACCAAAAATACATAATAAATTGTAAAGGGTGTAACCTGGGGACGTACTTATCCCCATCACGGGAATAAGAGAAACAGGAATAGTTTTTCCCTTTTGTGATACAGAGAGAATTTGAGTAAAGTCGGTCAGGTTTATTTTTTTTTTTAGTTATTTAGTTATTTCATTTTATATTGTATTTTCCCAACCACGTTGTTTATATCTCCCCACCTTATGACAGAATAGGAGACAGTGAACACCAACCTTCATATATTTTGGTATGTGTAATAATACTACTAATAATAATAATTAACGGTTTATTGAAAGAGCTTGGCAGCCAGAAGGCTGAAAATATACAGTTACATATTTGGGGAATGGGTTTCGAATTACAAATAATATACAAGTAATATAAGTGATACAAATAAGATATATAATAACTAGATGGGGAAAGGCTCAAACTACAGGGCATTTCAACATAGTGACAGTGCAAAGAGTAGTAATTACAGGGAGTCACTACACTGGTTTATTACAAGTTATTGATAACTTTTACAATGGTTGGGACTGGGCTGTTCTTATGGCGATCAATTCGTGCACGTATGGGCTGGATGTGGTTGTGGTGTCGAACAGCAATTCTCGGGCTAGGGATCTCAGGTGGTAGTAGGAGCAGGTGTCGAGGATGGTGTAGAAGCTTCTTACCAAATTTGCAGATGAGGTCGTGGTGATGGTCAGTGAGAGTCGAAAGGGTCAGTGTGTTGAGCGCTTCTTGATATGTAGAGTAGGAAGGGGAGAGAATGATTTTGCATGCCCTCTTTTGCACTTTTTCTAGGTTTTTACGTTGTGTGTGTGTGTGTGTGTGTCGGGGGCGGGGGGAACTCTCCAATTTCAGATTATTTACATTTTTACTCTGGCCTTTCCCCCCAATTAGTCCGAAATTGCGAGGGTTTTACCTTATATTAATTAACTTTCAACATAAAGCTGTGTGTGTGTGTGTGTGTAATGGTAAGTTGGCAGGTCAGACGACACTGGTTGGTGGGCCCATTAAGTGCAAGAGCCGCTCTCAGGTGTTGATAGTGACTTAGGTGATGATGATGGTGATGACTTAAGGTAATGATGATGTTGATGACTTAAGGTAATGATGATGTTGATGACTGAAGGCAATGATGATGTTGATGACTGAAGGTAATGATGATGTTGATGACTTAAGGCAATGATGATGGTGATGACTTAAGGTAATGTTGATGGTGATGATAGATTGTACCTTATACTATAGTGAAAATGATGACCTATGGTGATGATTGTTATGGTGATGGTGATAGTGATGAGGATGGCACTTCACTAAGGATCGTTTCCTCTGAACTATGCGTTGATGGTGATAATAGTGACGAAAATGCCTCACTATAAGAAGAAATAAGATCAAAACTCTATCAACTTCCTCACGACGCTCTGACGTGGAGAGATCTCTCGAGTCTTCTCTCTCCTGCCTTCCAATATCTGTTGTTGTCATTATTTGATGATAGCTGTAGGGGAGGTGAGGGGTGAGGGAAGACAGTGTTGGGGAGGAGGAAGAGGTGTTGGGGAAGGTGAGGGTGGGGAAGGCCGTGTTGAGGAGGTGAGGGTGAGAAGACAGTGTTGGGGAGGAGGAGGAGGGAAGGGGTGTTGGGAAGGTGAGGGGTGGGGAAGGCCGTGTTGGGGAGGAGGAAGAGAGGAGGGGGGTGTTGGAAGGGGAGTGTTGGGAGGTGAGGGGTCAGGGAAGACAGTGTTGGGGAGGAGGAGGAGAGGAGAGGAGTGTTGGGAGGTGAGGGGTGGGGGAAGAGGTGTTTGGGAGGAGGAGGAGGTGGAGAAATGAACAATACGGAAGAGTCAGGGTGTCACGGGGTCACATCTCCTTTAATCTTCACTACTTAATAACTTCTCTGCGTCTCTAAGAACTTTTATCTTCTCATTAATCGGTATAACTCCTGCTGGGGTCGTCCTCCTCCTCCTCCTCCCCAATGAGTCACTCCTGGGAGGTGAGTGACGGGGCAGTAGTGTTCATTTTCAAAGTTTTATTACCTTGCCCTACCGACTTTCCTCTCCTCCCCCTCTCTAAGGGATTTATTTACGAGAGCTATTGGTATGACCCTGTGTGTGTGTGTGTGTATACAGGGTGTAAGTTTCTGTATACAGGATGTCTCTTTGTCTGTCTGTCTGTCTGTATATACAAGGTGTCTCAAAAATATACTGTATACACTCTGCCTTATTTCTCACTAACGGTAAATATTATCATTATGATGTTATTAGACATTACATAACCCAACACCTTGTTTCTCAGCTCCGCCCACCCATCACGTCATAGCCAAGGCTTCAAGGAACACCAAGGATTCGAATCACTTCATGAACAAAGCTCCGAATCATGGAGCTGTCAGTCTAATTTGTCACGATCCTTATCTATGTAAACGTGACTCAGTGTCTTATTATATCGTTAGTGATCCACAAGTTGTAGTATTTCTTCCCTAACGTAAATTTCACGTCTTTTACTGATGATGTTTTAAATGGAGGTGCTTTAGTTTATTGTGAGTGAGTTAGTGAGTGATGTGTCTCGAAACTTGAGCGGCAAACTTGAGAAGGGATTAGTGTAGGCAGGTGTGGTCCCGCTGGCTCACAATTCACGTCACTTCCTGCCGGGATGAACCACACTGCTCTTCGCTGTACTGGCTGTCTGTCGCAGCTAAGGACATTTGATAGTGGTGCTGGGGAAGTGATCGTGGTAGTAGTGTTGCTGGGGAAGTGATTATGTGGTCGTGGTGCTGAGGAAGTGATGAGATAATCTTAGTACTTCCTTCCTTCCTGCCCCAGGGTCGACCGTCAGAGAGTGAGGAACGAGCGAACAGTACCCGCGTAAAAACACTTTTGCGGGCGAGTTAAACATTCCCTCCCCAAGACTGGTCAACAGAACCCGCGTGAACAGCGAGCGTTGAGATGATCTGGTTGGAAAAGTCTCATAACCAAGGCCGTCCGCAATGAAAATTACGATGTACGGCCAAGAATTTTGTAACATATAGTGAAACAATCTGGAACAAGGTAAGTACATTATTTTTATCGTATAGTGTGTGTGTTTAGGAATGACTGTGAAGGAATACTGATGACATAGGCTTCACTTTACACCCAGTTCCTTTCCTTCAGTTCCTATAGTGCTTCTGGCAGGACCCAACCCTCTCTAAGCTCAAGTCAACAATGTGTAGAAAAGATCAAACCTTGACCAAAAGTGAGTGATGGTGATTATTAATAGTATTTTAAGTATAATATTTATATCCCCTTTGAACTGTGATACTATACCTGACAGACTCTTGGTAATGTGTATAATACTAGTGTAATGGTGGACCTGTACCTGCCAGTTTCTAAGATACCAGGTAATTTGTATAGTTTTTAGCATAAGATACTAGTAATATATATATATAGTTTCAAGATATTGGCAATTTATATAGTTTCTAAATGAGATTTCCCTAAAAACCATAGTTACATTAAGTTAGTGTGTATGCTGAGTGTTGATACTGATGCATATATACATCAGTTAATATTAATGGGTAAAAGTGAGGGTAGGAGAGCCAGGGGAAGACGAGAGACTGTGAGGGATGTCAAATGATAGGGAATAAGGGGTTAAGTGATAGGGAATAAGGGGTTAAATGATAAGGAATAAGGGGTTAAATGATAAGGAATAAGGGTTTGAATGATACAGATACTAACTAGTAAGTGAGGGGAGCCCTTAGCGACAACGCCCACCTGCGCCCTTCACCTCCTCCGCTGCGTCTTTCTTCTGTGTTCAACCTTCCTCATAAAGACGTTAACTGATTTGATAATAATTAACCTCTCGCCAGAAGGACAATAATTAAACCTTCCTTAGCAGGGCGGAGATGTCTCGGAAAGCTAAAGGCTTAAGACACAAAACAACGATAAAACTGACTATACTTTAATTAAAAATCCTCTCTTGACAATATATGTTTTGATAACTCTGCGACCAAAGCCTCACAAATGCCCTCATTATCAGAACAATAAGGGAACGAACACGTGCAGTGATGACAGTAGCGGCGCGGCGGTGTTTAGAGCAAGTCAACAGCCTAACCCTACAACACACATGATCACACTAGGCTGAGTTACGTGTCCTTTAACTACAGAAGATGATTAGATCAGAGGATTTTTCGTACTTTAGTTTACCTTTTAATGTATTCTAATTAATTCAAGTTCTACTGTAGTTTACGGAGTCGATTTCGCTATTCGCCCAACCTTCCACTTACGAAGAAGCGTTACGTTTTCTATGTATTTACCTGAGATAAAGTTTACGTTTTCTATGTATTTACCCAAGATAAAGTTTACCTCGGAAATCTTAATAAGTCATAACTTTCTCGTCACTCACAAAACGTAAATTAAATCTGTCAATGTTTTGTTTGGAAGTCGTGTAGTCCGAGGAGGGGGAGGAGGACGATAATTAGATGAGGAAAGAGGAGGAGGATAATAAGTTAGTAGGTAGCAGGGGTGGATCAAATACTGATGTTTTAGCGGTCAAATACAAATACTTGTGACATTATGATGCAAAAATACAAATACTTTTATTCCTCAATTCAAAAATACAAATATAAATACAAATACTTCTGAAATTAAGATGTAAAAATACAAATACTTTTATTTCCAAGTTCAAAAATACAAACCCAATACCTTCATATCAGAATTACATTTTATCATCATTAATGCCCGGAAGATTTCTGGGCTCAACTTAGCTTGCTCAGGAGTGCAAAAATTACCAGAATGTTCAACGTTACATCTTGCAGATAACAATAGCAGTAATAAAAATAAAAAAAAATAAAAAAATAAAACAAATTCAAGTGTTTTCGTCCACACAAATTGTCTGTAAGTAGCACTACAAAATATCAAATTTTCTTTTGTTTATGGAAGAGGCAAAAGGCAGTAGCCTTAAACTAGCCTACTGCCTGTAACACTAACAAAGTGTCCAAATACAAATACAAAATACTTTTTCTTCTGGGTGCCAAAATACAATTACAAATACAAATACATTGAAAATGCATTTAAACACAATTAAAATACAAATACAATTGTATTTGATCCACCCCTGGTAGGTAGGCATAATAATTCTATAAGTTTATTTTTATTTTTTAATATAAACATAATCAAATATCTCTCCCTCGGTCCACTACTCCTGTACGCCCAGTCTCTGTTTCTCACATAGTAATTGTCTAACTTGACGTCCCGGCGCTGATCCCTACCAGTGCCGTATGTCACCAGGTCGCGTGAAGGACACCACGAACATTATTATTAATTATAATCATAACGTAACAGAAACAATTATCGACAGAAATAACACAATCTAACAAAATTAACGCACACACACACACACACACACATGTGGTTATAATTATATAACAAAAATAAGACCGTTATATAGCCCTTGTATGATACTTTATAACGAGGCAAAAATAGCTTACCCTGAGCCCTCGTACTTATCCCTGGCAACGCGGTCTTCCTTAACGTCACCCTAACTTTGTTATCGTCATCCATCCCTCCTCCTCCCATCCATCTATCCCTCACCCACTCACTCCTTCAATCCCCCACCCACCCACTCCTTCAATCCTCACCCACCCACTCCTTCAATCCCCCCACCCACTCCTTCAATCCTCACCACCCACCCTTCAATCCCCACCCACCCACTCCTTCAATCCCCCCACCCACTCCTTCAATCCCTCACCCACCCACTCCTTCAATCCCCCACCCACCCACTCCTTCAATCCCCCACCCCACACGTGTAAGTAGCAGTAATCCCCCAGAAGCGTGGCGGTGGTGAGGCAGGAGCGAGGTGCATCAGTCAGTCTACATCATGACTCTGTGGACGACTAGCATTACGATGCCCCTCCGTCCCACACATCTCACTAGGAACTTTGCTTTCCTCACTTCACTTCTTCTCCTCCTGCACGACCTCCCTCCAGTCTTCACCACTCCTACGCTCACCACTGACCAAAATAACCAGAACATTAGTGTGAGTTTTTATGGGTCCAACGCAAGTGACCCTTACACAAAAACCCAGAAATCTCTTCGAATACTGCCCTACACCCTTGACCCCAACACCACACTAACTCACACACTCGACCCCAACACCACACTAACTCACACACTCGACCCCAACACCACACTAACTCACACACTCGACCCCAACACCACACTAACTCACACACTCGACCCCAACACCACACTAACTCACACACTGACCCCAACACCACACTAACTCACACACTCGACCCCAACACCACACTAACTCACACACTCGACCCCAACACCACACTAACTCACACACTCGACCCCAACACCACTAACTCACACACTCTGACCCCAACACCACACTAACTCACACAACACTGACCCCAACACCACACTAACTCACACTCGACCCCAACACCACACTAACTCACACACTCGACCCCAACACCAACACACACTCGACCCCAACACCACACTAACTCACACACTCGACCCCAACACCACACTAACTCACACACTCGACCCCAACACCACACTAACTCACACACTCGACCCCAACACCACACTAACTCACACACTCGACCCCAACACCACACTAACTCACACACTCGACCCCAACACCACACTAACTCACACACTCGACCCCAACACCACACTAACTCACACACTTGACATAGAAGAATCCAACGACACAATGACTGAACTTTTTGACACATTAAGCCTGATTGACGATGAAAACAACGGGACTCTCCTAATTGATCAAAAAGGGGAAGAGGACAGCGAATTCCTGGTCTATGCAGAAGAGGAAGACAACTGGCCATTAGACTACGACGAGTGTTCCTATAACGACACCCTCCAAGACGACGAAGACGACGGAGGGAACCCCGCAGAAGACCTCGCCGACTTGAAGGAGGCTTATGAGAACATTCTGGAACACGTAGTGGGTGACCGCCAGTCTGACCCTGATGATATAAGGGTGAGAGCTTATGTGGTGGTGAGGAAGGTGCTGGTGGTGATGGATGATACCCTGACCCCACTCTGGGAGGACGAGGCAGTAAATGAGACTACTGGAGAAGATGCTGATGATGAGACAACGTTGGTGGAAGACGTGGGTCTTCTTGAAAAAGTTTTGGAGACTGACGGTAATGACACTGACGACATTCAAGTATTGGAGGAGGCTGGAAGTAGCGCTAATGGCACTGATGAAGTGATGGGAGAGAGAGTGATGCTGGGGGGCTGGAACACCACCTTCAACGTGTCCTCCCCACGAGTCAGAGAGGCGGAGGTGTCTCGAATGACGGAGGAGACGGTGGTGGAAGGCGCCAGGGTGAGGCTGGTCTGCAATGTTACCGGGGTACCGCACTACTGGGTGAGTACCGCGACTCTGCGTTATATAGTACGTAGTAAAAATTATGAATAAATGTAAAAGTGATCGGTGATTGGTTACTTAGTTCCCCGTTGCTTAATTTAATGGTTGGGCTTTGTTGTTTCGTATTATATTATACTACGTACTATAGTAAACAAACGGCCTTCGGTTGCCAGCTGTCTCCAGCAGTGTTCGAAGAATCTTGAACGAGACTGTACATGGCCGGGGAGAGGTTACCGAGGCTCGTATAACGTGTGTGTGTGTGTGTGTGTGTACACTCTTCAGTTCTCCTTAAAAGCTTCTAGAAACGCAATTAGGTCATAGGAAACTTCTGAAGAAAAAAAGTTGAGGTTGTAGCCAAGACAAAAATTAATACTTTGGTACTTCTGTATTATAGTGGTGTGGTGATGACCTGGGACGCCGTGGAGGTAATTTTAGTGGTGATCGCTTAAAGAAATTGAAAAATTACTTGACACGCCACAACAGTACCTAATAATCACATACAGGTTTAAGCACATATAAACTATGATTTTTGTTTTCCATCCTCATAGAAAAATAATAATCTGAATAAGGAAAAAATTCGCGTCATGCGGGTTAGAAGAAGCGGGAGGCGAGTGTGGGAGCTGTGCCCGGTAATACAAGGGATGATGTGTCTCGCCGAGGTTTTAATATCGTCTCAGCCGGCGGCAATACACCAACCTCTGCAAACATCGAGTGTGACGGACTTTTATGTTTCATTGTCCAAACTTCATCAGCGTTCCCGAGTTCTTGATGTCAATATGAAGCCGCAGGAAAAAGGTCAATATTTGTGAGGTAAAAATGAGACCTTAGCCTAGTGTAGATATGGCGATAAAATATGAAGAAATATATTAGTTTTTTATCACTTACCTTCTTTTTATAATTATTCTGATAAAAACGAACTAACTTAATATTAATAAATTGGTCTTAAGCTTACGTGTCCTAAACATTCACCGAATTCTATTTTACTGATAATAACACAAAAAGATTACACAAAAAAAGTAGCCTCATTGAAATAGTACAGACCTGTGTGCTGTACATATTTAGGTCAAAATTATAGTGAGAATTTACACCATGATTTTCGTATGTAAATCGTACCTTTAATACTGACGTTTTACGTAATAAACGACTCACCTCAAGACCACACTAATTGACTCACTACGAATATATACTGAAAAACACACAAAGACTCCCAGAGCAACACAACCTGGATCTCTGCCGCCACACCATCGTCTCCTCTGATTCGTGTTTTATCTATAAACTTGAAAGTTCACCTTTAATTTGCTCCCTGTATATCGTTCCCCAACCGCATACTTTCCAGCCTCCTCTTCTTCCATCTCCCAAACCCTCTGTTGTGTCTGATGATGACGGTGTACAATAATGCTCTGTGGACCACCTAATGCTGAGGCGCTGAGGAGCATCTGACGCTATCTGATTGGGCAGAAGGAATAGGAGAAATGAGGAGGGGAAGCTGGAGAGAGACTTAGATAGTGCTGGGAGGAAAGCTCTCTCTATCCGCCCACCTGTGATCATGAGACAGGTATTTAATTAAGGCAATATGAGAGCGTCGCCCAGACAGCATTATCCCCTGAGGTGAATTTTACGTGTGTGTGTGTGTGTGTGTGTGTGTGTGTGTGTGTGTGTGTGTGTGTGTGTGTAGGGTGACTGTCTCGTACCTGCTGCTACTCCGTGCTCGGGAGGGCTAGGGAAGAATTTATATTACTGGGGGAGTACTTGAAGGGCTGGGGAGAATTTAGAGGGCTGAGGGGAGAACTTGGAAGGCTGGGGAGAGAATTTAGGGGGCTGGGGGGAGAACTTGGAAGGCTGGGGAGAATTTAGAAGGCTGAGGGAGAACTTGGACGTCTGGGGGGAGAACTTGGAGGTCTGGGGGAGAACTTGGAAGGTTGGGGGGAATTTAGAGGGCTGGGGGAAAACTTGGAGGTCTGGGGGAAGAGAAAACTTGGAGGGCTGGGTCTTACCATGGGTTGAATAGAACTGGGAATTGAAGAACAGGCCAGGGAGAAGAATAACATACGTAACTGAAGAGGAGGAGGAATGGTATTGATAATATGGAAGAAGACAACAGAAGAGTTGGAGGGGAAAACCGAGAATTACCTGCTGTCCACAGTGGCGATGTGGGGAGGGAGAGTGTGTTGGGGGAGGTTAAGTAAGGTAGGTGAGTTAGAAAGTTGTGTGGGGTGGGGAGCTGAGGAGGTGTGTGGGGTGGAGGTGGGGTGGGGAGAAAAATGTTTGTTGATCGAGTTACAGCGTCCAAATGTATATGGTAACACACACCAGGGTTTGTGTGTACATGAATAAGAAAGAAACTGTAAACAACCATATTACCAAAGGTCTTCACTTTATAAATGTTCTTTGGGTCAAGTTATTATTAGTCTCTGTGCAATTTTAAACTAATTTTGGTTGCCAGACTCTTGTGTCGCTGCAGAAGTAAATCAACCAGTATAATTGCCCTCATACCTTCAGTTCCGGGTGAACTTTATCATCCCAATTGATAGATTTACAAATTGTCAAGATCACTGATAAGTGATAACCAGTCAGCGGCTGACGCACAATGATCACCCTCGGTAACTCGGACTAACGACTTCGGCTTTACCTCAAGCTTACGTAACGAACCTTACCTAACACAACCCAACCTAACCTAACATAATCTAATCTAACATAATCTAACCCAACATAACCTAACCTAATCTATGAGGTAAGGTTGAAGTGGCCCGTTAAGCTCACAGAGGACAGATGATCACAAACATCCTCTCGCTCAAATAGAAATTTAATATTTTCGATCATTTCTCATCTAACTCAAATTCAGTCGTTTGCCATTTGGATTTTAATTAATATTAATGATTGAATCTGAGCATGCATACCGGTGAGATTATTTGGGGGATATTTTTGTAGATCACGCAGAAACGATATCGTGAGACTAAAAATAATATAGGTCTGGTGGGATAGCCTCATATAATTCAATAATAAACGGCGTACCGCTTGTTAATGTTGCCAATTAAATTATTTCAGTAATGTTTAGTACGGGAAAGGCTTTACAAACGCTACATTAGACTTAACAGGAGGCGACACGAGCTCTGGTAATAGTTCTACAAATACGGTTGTGTTTGTTCACCTCACACTGCTGGCCAGACGCTGCTAAAATATACGTCCCCTGGGCGCTGCGCCGCTCCTGCTGTTACGTGTGATCGCTCTGTTTAGAGTTTAGACTTTTAGACACGCATCAGACCTTTAATAATTTTACATTTTCAGTTTAGTACACAAAAAGCGTCCAGCTGAATGCCAGATTTAGTACGGCATTACAGGACAACCACCCATCAGTTTAACCTAACACAAAAGATTATAAATACATACAGAAGATTTTATCCTCTTTTTTGATGCTTTGTTAGAGGGATTTCCATTAACCTCTTGGGTGCGGGGTCCCCTCTGATCTGAATAAAATCCTGTAGGGGACTGGAGGTTAATAATAAAAGGATTTTTTTCTGTGATATTTTCCGTTCACTGCGTTAGTTACCGATTTATTTTGTTTTCGTTTCAAATGCCAGTCTTGATATATTGGCACCGAAATGATCCCAGTTAGATTTTTTTATTAATTGTTTGTTTTACACTAAATCACGGCCCTACCAACACAGTGATTGATCCACACCAAATCACCGTGTTAGTCAATGACGTTATTGTTTAAGATTAAGATGCCTTCAACCAGGGTCTAGTGCAGCACTATCTTGGGCTGAGGCGTCTGACCTGCAATTCCTTCACCCCGTCACGTCCTCACCCCGTCACGTCCTCACCCCGTCACGTCCTCACCCCGTCACGTCCTCACCCCGTCACGTCCTCACCCCGTCACGTCGTCACCCCGTCACGTCGTCACCCCGTCACGTCGTCACCCCGTCACGTCGTCACCCCGTCAATCTCTTATAACAATAACTCCGCCGATTAAACTGTATAAGAGCCAGGTTAGTTTAGGCTGAATTTAAGACCTGAGTCATCTGATAGCCACCTGGCCATTATAAAATCTGTGTAAATTAATTGCTCTTGTCACACTGCTAAAGAGAACTGAAGGACAAATATATAAAGTTCCTCCTGTTTTTGCTGTGTTTTATTTCCCGCCGCCCACATGACGCCCTCTTACCCTTCCCCGTGGTTCCCAGTGGTCATGTACTCCAGTGTTTGTCCCGAGCAGCGCGTCACAACTCATGGTCACCAATCTATATTTGACCAATCGATATCCGTGTAAAGAAAATAATGGTTTTAAGGGAAACTATATCGTCACTCCCCCACGTCTTCAGCGTCACTCCCTCACGTCATCATCGTCACTCCCTCACGTCTTCATCGTCACTCCCCCACGTCTTCATCGTCACTCCCTCACGTCTTCATCGTCACTCCCCCACGTCTTCATCGTCACTCCCTCGCGTCTTCATCGTCACTCCCCCACGTCTTCATCGTCACTCCCTCACGACCCCAACATCAACTCGCACACCGTTCCCATGGACCGCCATGTAGTGTTATGGTGTGTGACAAAAAAATGACGCTTAATATTATTCAGATGCACAAACTGACGAAATATATCTGTCAGTTTACCAATAAAAGGCAAAAAGATTAATCAGCGGGTCTTTATGGCCGTCAGTCAATGTTTATCCAGTTTACACTTCGCTACACACATGTTGACTGACGCGAGTGACAAATATAATCCATAATGCTATGAAAAAAAGCCGAGTAAATGACGCCTTGGGAGAGAGAGAGCGCACTAATATCGTTGTATCATAGCCAAACCTAACTTAGCCTAGTTTAACTAAGACTTGCCAAAACTGAACTTAAACAACAGAGATCGGACGGCGAAAAAAAAGGTTAAAAATGACCTTGGCATAATATTCCCAAAATTAAAACTCGACAACTTCATAACATAAGGTTAGGTGTTTTATAAGCAGCTAAAGTTACCTCTAATGTACTCAACACCTTCATGGACGTGTCGTAATGCGTGACCTTGTGTCAACCCTTGACCCTTGTGATAATGACCTACAAAACAGGTGAGATTCCTGACGTTAATCTGAGGTAAGGATGACTTTGGTCGACTAACTTACTGTGATAATACTGACACGCCTTGAAACATCCTCAGAACATCTTGACACACCTTGGAGAAGGAACAAATACAGTATATCAAAGAGTTTGAGTGCAAGTGTGGCACCACCGAGGCAAAGGTTGTGGGGTTTCCTCGTCCCGGGGCGGCCTACGAGTCACCTGGGAAGCCCCGCGTGTGCTGCACCACAGGGTGAGCCACGTGCCATTGCCCCGCCAGGCCATTATTCTCAGTGTTTGTGTCAGGACTCAGGGGTGATGGCGTAACGTGTTCTCACTCTTGCTTACGTTACCTACAGGGATTCTTTCTAGTTTTGTAATAGATTTTTCTTTTCTTTTAGCTGCGTAAACGAAATTATTTTAAGAATCTTAGTTTTACAAAATTATGGTCTCACTGGAGCAAGCTTGATGCACCAAACTTTGTAAGGAACTGAAATAATTGGATTTCTGTAGCCTAAATATTTCTCTGAACTTTGTGGAGGTGGTGCTCGCTGCCACCTGGTCCATGCTGACAAGTGAAACAAGCAAAATATGGATTAATAGTATTTTATCTTGACTTATTTAACTTTAGGTTATAATGTTTATAATTGGAGGATTATTAAGTCATTATCTAGTGTGACAATGTAAGAGCTGTCAAATATCTTCTCCCTCTCTCCTTGCGATAGATTACGTTACGTTTAGAAGCAAAGTCATGTGTTTCAACCAATCAGGTGGGTCTAGGTTAAAGCATGATCTAACTAACCCTTTAGACCACGGGTGTATTTAGACCATTGGCCAGAGGACACGACTAGACCTAACCTAACATAGCCAATCTTAAATATTTTCTGCGTTTAACCTAATCGACCAGAAATATTTCTCGTGTTAACTAAACCAACGTCAAGTATTTCCTGCCGTAATCTACCTCAAATATTCCTTGTTTAGCCACAGAAGATAATTATTGAACTTTGTATGTTTGTGTGTTTTGAGTGAGTCAGAAAACAGAAGTCATTACTCATCAGCTTTAAAAGAATTTCCGTATACAGAGAGAGAGAGAGAGAGAGAGAGAGAGAGAGAGACCACATTATTGACCCCCCAAAATTAACTTGTATTATTTCCAATGTTACAGGCATAAGAGGACACTCAAATAACACTAACAATTCCCCCCAAAAAAATTCCCTTCCCTTTTCCTTCCGGACAGGTCGAGTGGCGGCGAGAGGCTAACCTGACCTTTCCTGATGGGTCGATCATGATGGGAGGTCAATCAGTGCTGCTGGAGTACGTGGGGAGGGAGGACGCTGGCATCTATGTCTGCACGGCTCGCAACTCACTCGGTCGTACACACTCCACTGCCCTCACCATCCATGTACACTGTAAGAATAAGTATTTATCGTACAGTAGCACTCTCGCAGGCTAGTACAGTTTGAAGGCCTGTGTCAGAAGGAGCAAGCTAAAGAAAAGTCGTTCTTCGAGCCGATCAGTGGCGAGGAGGATGAAAGTTAAAAGTCCCACACTTTATGGCTAAATACATTATAACTTTACTGTAGTGTCTATATGATACTAACTCATAGTTTCCTCAGGCCTCTCATTATGAAGGTTCCTAAACAGTCTACAGTAGCCTGGTGAAGGAGAACATCTCTATTAACTTTGGGGGTCAACGGGCATAAATGAGATCTCTATTTCCTCACGACAGCTTATGATTGAAGTTCACAGTTATAATGATTTTGATATAGGGACATTCTTTGTAAATTTAGCGTTTAAGGAGTCACCCGAGCCTTAAGGAGTCACCCGAGCCTTAAGGAGTCACCCGAGCCTTAACTGTGGTCTTCCATGATAACTCTTGTTCCTCATAGACTAAAGGAGCGATAAAAATAATCACTAATTACCTGACTTGTAAACCCGACATTTACTTCAGTTTTTGTTAAGGACACGATACATTGTTGTTCATCATTGTAGAGTATTTTGCGTACACCCAAGTATTTAGTTTCGTAATTAAATGTATCTTATATAGAAAAAGTATTAACCAATTATGTATAGCGGGAAGTACATCAATTAATCTAATATTTACTGAACTGTTTCACATTTATGTCCCCTGGTAATCTCTTCTGACGACTGCAACACCAACATCAATACGTGAGCACTCAGTTGGGCATCAGCTTTGACAAATACTGGGCTGCCTAGTTGCATCATTTCTCATTTAGTTAGACGCGCCATTGAGCTCAATTAGCGCTAATTACGAACTATTCATACACGTATGGTCTCCAGCTGACGCCGAGCAATGTGTTTATAAGATGATAATTAGCAGTGATGAAGTGGCGGGCCTAGCTAGCTTAAGGCTCCCTACCGAGGCCTCTCTCTATCCTGGGTCAAGTGATGAAGCTTCTTATGTGCGTGTGTGCGTGCGTGCACGCGCGCGCGCTATTAATGACTACAATTTTGTAGAGTTGAAATAATTTAGCATGGATATACGCCTGCTCCCAGAGGTCTAGAGGGTGGTGAAACTGTAACTTATGTAGATGATAGTTGTAGTGAATGTAATATAGATAATGGATAGGATGATAGTGCAGCTATAGGTGTAGTCTTATGAGTAACGCCGGGTTTCCTAGCTGGTATATACTGTATGTTCCTATAGCTTTTCAGAATTAGTTGGTTAGACTATTATTTTTTCATTCCATATTCAGAGTGTATATAATTACCTAATGGTTGTTTATCCTATACAGTGTGTGTGCTGTACCTTGATCTAGCTCCACGGGAGTAGGAACGCGTCTTTATTGATGAGTGCTGGCCCAAACCTGCAGAAAGTTTGTTAAATCAGTTGAAAAACGTAACCAAGGATAATGACTAAACTTACAAACAAAACAAAAACTTACTCCTATACCAAAGCCAAATTACCGGCACGGCAAAAAGTTAACTTATATCAGCTCTAACATTTTGTTTTACGTGTTTCTAAATTTTTCCTTCTACCCCCTTGATGGTCAGACCCGCCGGTGGTTGGCGTGTGGGCGCGAGACGTGGGCGTGTCTGACGTGGAGTTGGGATGTCTAGTGGAGGGTAGACCACGCCCATCTTTAGCCTGGTACAGGAACAACACTCGCCTCTCACCTCCTTCCTGTCACGGGTAAGTAGATAGTGTTGGCCGTGATGGTAGTTAGTGGGGGTGGTTGTTGGTAGTGGTTAGTGTGGATGGTTGTTGGCAATGATGGTGGCCCAACCGTCCTATATTTGTCTTTATCCCTCTCTTTCTCAGTCTTCCTCCTCTATTTCAGTAATACATTCCTTTCCTTCTCTTTCCTCTCTTTTCTGCTCGATTGTTTTTGTCCCTCTTCTGCTCCTGTTGGCATTTTCCCTTCCTTCAGTCCCTTGCTTTAATGTTTTACATTCTCAATGTTTTCCCTCCTCACCTCCTCAGGAATGTGGAGCTGCATTCATCAGTGTTGTCGCCAGCTTTCCTGTTGGCCATTGTTCGCGTGAGCAACACCAGTGAGGCAGACTTTGCTTACTATCACTGCCGTGCCACAAACTCTGTAGGCATCTCCCGCGCCTACGTTATGCTACACGATGACTCAGGTGTGCTTTTCTAGCCATAAATCACTCTCCTGTAGTTGATCTAGGCTAGCCAAGTGCTTAAGTTTATATCCATAAATGTGTGATGGTCATTTTTTATTTTATTCAGGGAGTAAATTTACTGCAGCATGATACAGTACATATTAACCTGTTACTGGAGAGTATCAAGTCTTTTTAGTTTCACTTTTGCCTCCAAGATGCTGCAGATGGGCGGAATACTGTATATAAAATACCGTCCCGTACCTCCGAGGTTAAAGGGGGGACTAATATTCTCTGTCCTCGGAGCTTGGAGTGGAATTAAAGAGGTTGTAGAGGTGATGTTCTAAGACTTTCTCATTTGTAAATTTCTCAACTAGGTGTAAACATTTTGACTCGAGCCGACTTTCCACTTAATCACCGATGATACTGTAGTATCTTATGTTAAAACAATAGTTAATTATGTCACCTGTTCTGTAACATTACCTTTACACCTTAGTAACCTGTTTTATGAACCACCAGGGGGAATGAGCCTCGATAAACTGAAGCCCAAGGTGGTGACCAAGTACAGAGCTGTGGAGAACCCCCGCCTCGCCTCCTTCCTGGTGGGGATGGTCCCGCCGCTCTACATCGCCCTCTACATCATCGCGTACCTGGGCTGCTACAAGACTTCCCTGACGGGCGGTGGTGGACACGGCAGGTTCGGTACTAGTATGGATTTAGACCAATGAATAATAGAGAAATTCATGATGATTTTGTTTAAATTGTTCTGTATATTGTATGTCACTGTGTAAGACAAACCTTCTAGTTGTTAGTACAGGTGTGTGTGTGGCTGATATCAGGATGGATTATAATAAAGACAATATTTATTGTAGTTTTATCCTTAATTTAACATTTGAGAGCGTATTATGTGTATAATTAGTCTCATTTGTCAGAACGTAACATAACGTAATCAAGGAGTTTCAACTTTGTCTTGATTAAGAGTTAACCCTTCACCAGACCATATTAACTAAATTTCCGTGTAACCTTTAGCCTGACTGAACCACCAGAGATCACTACTGAACCTTTATCACGGCAAAACTATCTCAGATCACAAGTAACCCTTGCCATGACTAAACACACACATTTCACTACAAGCACAATAAGCTAGTTAAGACCTCCTGCTGCTTCAGGATATCCACGACATTTCTGGTTGTCCTACACCAGTTTTCCCATGTAAGGACGGCCACCTAACATTCTGAGGTCATCATCCACATCATCAATTAATTCATTCTTGAAAGTTTGCCCCAACATCATTTTTTCACATTATGTGTCCTGTCCAACTCTCCTCTTGATGGA
Organism: Homarus americanus; assembly: GCF_018991925.1. Taxonomy (NCBI): domain Eukaryota; kingdom Metazoa; phylum Arthropoda; class Malacostraca; order Decapoda; family Nephropidae; genus Homarus; species Homarus americanus. The sequence goes on from NW_024736071.1 coordinate 16,673,759, forward strand.
CGAGATCACTAGCTTCCTTTACTTTACTTTTACTTTTGTCCTTTTCACCACTGATCGGCTCATTAGCCGTTTGGGCGATCGGTCACATCTCTGTTACGCACCGTTGGCAAGTACTGGGCATGCACTGGCTCTTGAATGTATCTGAACCTGCTCCAGTGCTTGTCAAGTCTAGTCTTGAAAGAGCTCACACTCGGTGCCGTCACAACGCTCTGGCAGATTGCTCCAAGAGTTCACAACCCTCACTCCGAAAAGGTTACCCCTCACAGTTTTCTGGGTTTGTGGCTTCTTCAACCTTAAGCTGTAACCCCTTGTTGGGCGATCGTCCGCCAGCTGCAGGTAAGGACACTCGACTGAGTAGTGCCCTTTGAGATGTTTATACACCCCAGTTAGGTCGCCCCTTGCCCGTCTGGAATATAAGCTAGGCAATTGCAGGCGTTCTAATCTCTCAAGGTAGCTGAAGTGCCGAAGTGCTGGCACCAGTCTGGTGGCCCTCCTTTGAACATTTTCAATCAACTGACAGTCCCTAGCATATCTCGGGGACCAGACGGGGTGACAGTACTCCAGATGGGGAAGCACTTCACTCCTAAAGATCGTTACGACCTTATAAGACCTAATAATTTAGTATCCTTATTCACCTTCTTCTTACAATGGCCTGAAAACGTCAGTTCATTGTCAACTAGGTCCTTCTCACATTCAGTCTCAATTAATGCAGTATCTTCGTCCTGTTGGGACATGTGATACGCCTACTTACCGTTGGTACTGTACGTTCCAGGTGCAGCCTCTTACACTTCGTGATAATTAATCTTAGCAGCGATTTCTGCGACCATTCTTGAACCTCACTGAGATCCTTCTACAGCTCTTCACAGTCCGCTTGGTTTTCAATTTTCCGAAATAACTTGGCATCATCCGCAAACATTTGTATGGAGGAGTGCACAGCTTCTGACATGTCATTTATGAAGCAAACAAACAACAGCGGGCCCAATACAATGACTGCCCTGTGCTACCCCGCTTGTCACGGGTACACATGACGATTTCGTGCCATTAATCACCACACACTGCTTGCAATCACGGAGAATGTCTCCGATCCACGGTAGGGCACTTCTCCGAATCCTGTACCCTTCCAGTTTAATTTCAGCTTTTCATGGGGTACGCAGTCGAAAGCTTTGGCAAAATGTCTGCATATAATGTCGATAACGCCACCTTGTTCCAGAATTTGAGTCCAAACATCCAGTACCTTGAGTAATTGTGTCAAGCAGGAGCGCCCCGGCATAAAACCGTGTTGGCAATCCTCTACAAGGTTATTTCGTAGTAGATGTTCCATCATGGCATCTCTTATAATGCTCTCAAGTACTTTACATACTGTATTGGTCAGGCTCACTCGTCTATAGTTATTCGTGGAGCCACGATCGCCCTTCTTGAAGATAGGACTCACATAAACCATTTTCCAATCTCTGGGAACCTTCAGCTCATCCAGGCATTTACAGAACAGGCTCTTCAGGGACTCAGCAAGCTCGTTGCACATCTCTTAGCACTCTGGGATGCACCATGTCAGGGCCGGGACTCTTATAAACCTTTAGCTTTGACAATTTATTTCTTATAACCTCTAATGTGAACACAAAGTGGGTCAGCGCTGTGTCGAACCGTCTGTCCTCAAACGCAGGAAGAGTGTTCGCATCCTCTTGTAAACACCGAGGAAAAGAAACTATTAAATTCCTCTGCTTTGTCCAGATCAGAATCTGCATAACTACCATCTTCAAGTCTAGGGTCCAATACTCCTACTCACGTTTGTAATTTTGACTTTGCATAGCGGAAAAATGTCTTTGGGTTTGACTCGACCTTGCTTGCAACCAGCCTCTGAAACTCTTTTTCAGCCCTTCTACACTCTGAGTTTGCTTGGTTCTTGCATACATCCTCCTGTCCTGCTCATCGTCTGACCTAACCTACGCCTTTGTTGACCTCCGTATGGTTCATGAGCAGTGGTGGTCTTGTATTCCTAGAGCCACTGGGTTTGGTCTTGGGTATATATCCTCGATCAAATGGTTCACTTTACTGGCTATGATATTCAGCAGTGTCTACGCTCTTATACCTTAGTGAGTCAGGCCACTGGATACCCTCATCCCGTCGTAACTTCCATTGTAATATTTGCACCTTGACCTGGTTTTGTCGTGAACCAAGTAACAGTTAAATCTGAAGGACATTACATGGTGGCTGGTGCCAACAGAGGCTAGGTTCTAGCTTGGCCACCATACCCTCCTTGTGATAATACTTACCTCATTACCATAATGTTTGCACCATCGTTACTCGTCACCATCACACAAATTACTTAATGAATTTTTCACTCCATTTTTATTCCCAGGTTCTTGTTACACTGCAAGGCTGTGCTGCATAAATCGACACTGATATCATAACATTTACAAAGGTAACTTAGTTTTCTTGATATTCTTGTTATGAATAAACCATACAAGTGGTAGGTGCCCAGGTTGCTGACCTACTTCTAGCACTCGCCTTAAGGCCTCTATCATTATATGGTGACATTATACATAACTCTTCAGCAGCAGGAACATGTCACTATTCCACAAATTTTCAAGTTATCACAAACTTTTCTGGAAGATATTCATCTCCACATGAATTATGTTATAATTTTGTCTATGCCACTCTTTAGGTACAGTCACTCAAAAACAAAACAAAACTATCTATACTCTGTGGGGAGGGGGGTCAGTGAATTTCAGCATGCGACTCCTGTTGTCTCTGCAGGGTTGTCAAATTCCTTCCTCTGTTGTCATATTGTCTAACATAATTTTGTACAAAAAGTTTTTGAATGACAGTACAGTACAGTACTAGTTTTATCACTCGACATACATTTGTCAACTATTAATATTTATCAGACATACAAAATATCTTACTGGCTTATGTTATTTCTTTTTGCTCAGTTGTCACTTACGATTGGTTTCAGAATATCAAGTTTTGTAAGAGGTAACCCTAAAGTTGCTCGTATTTCATACACAGAAGGTTGTTAGTGTTCGAGTATTACTGCATGCACTACTGACTACAGTACACAAGTTTTATTAGCATGATCACTGCTCTATACGAGTTGTTACCAAGACCTTAATTATTGTTGCTACAGCTTGTTGACTGCTTCAAGACATGTCAGATAAGACTTCAACCTTTCAAGATTATTTTTCCAATATATAATGTAATAAATATGTGATAGTGTAAATGTATTAGTGTATGAATTGTTAATAAAATTTATTTTTTACAATTTGTATTTTTGAGAAAGAAATCCTTGATAGTGTATTCTACACCCTCTGTGGTGGTCAGCGGCTGATATGAAATTGACTGGATTATCTACAAATGAATTTTGAAGGATTCAAATACCTCCCCAAAGAAGCTTGAGATTGAAGTTGAAATAATTTTGTAAGATTAACAATGGTAACAATACAGTACATGCTGAATACAACAATATTGACATGTTAGTGCATACTGGATTTATCACTGTCCATCTCATCTATCTTCTTTATATATCTTGGATGACTTGTTAACTCTGCTTCCTTCAGGGGGGATAGAAACTTGGTTAAATTCAATAGTAATAAAACTCAGTATTTACCCATTACACTTTCCAAATTAGATGATCTCCCACCAATCACATTTCAGGACGCTATCATTCTGCCAAATTCTAAAATAGACATGCTAGGCCTCACCATTTCCTTTAATCTGTCATGGAAGCCACACATCCTCAACATTACTAAAGCTGCCTCCCAAAAGCTGGGAATGCTGTACAGATACCGTAGCTTCTTCACTCCTGAGCAGTTGCTTCAAGTATATAAGGGATTTATTAGTCCTAACTTGGAGTACTGCTCTCAATTATTATGTGGGGTGGTTCTTCTTCTGTCTAACTGTTAGATAGGATGGAATCAAAGGCATTTCGTCTTATTAACTCTCCTCCTTTAGTTGATAATCTTTCTTCCCTTTTTCTTTGCCACAATGTTGCTTCACACTCTCTCTCTTTTGCAGGTACTTTAACGGGCATTGTTTGGTGGATTTGGCATCCTGTGTACCGCCGGCAAGGTCGTGGGCTCGTAACACTCGCCTTGCCCGCGGTCCCCACAGTTTCTCTGTGGATGTCGGTCACACTAGAATAACCCAAGGCTTTCGACAGTGTACCCCACGAAAGGCTGAAAATCAAACTGGAAGGGTACGGAATTCGGGGAAATGTCCAAGCGTGGATAGAAGACTTTCTACATGACCGCAAGCAGTGTGTGGTGATTAATGGCACGAAATCGTCAAACGCGTACCTGTCACAAGTGGGGTACCACAGGGCAGTGTATTGGGCCCGCTGTTGTTTGTTTGTTTCATAAATGAAATGCCTGACGTTGTACACTCCTCCATACAAATGTTTGCCGATGACGCTATCATGATCGTGATGACGGCTAACCTGAAAACCTTAAGGATTCATATTACGCCCAAACGTCCACAAAACCTTCCGAGTCCCCCAGTGGAAACGTCCCCGTTTTCTCTGTTTCCTTGATGACGTCATCGATAGGCCGTCTTTGTCTTAAGGGAACTTTGAATATAATCCGCGGATTTCGTAGCAAGACGCTGTATGTTGGGACCTGTTGCCATCCAACCCTTTGTAATCAATTTAATTTTGCTTTTGATAGCTCAGTCAGAGCATTGTTAGTGAGGATAATAGTAGGGAATGAAACTGAGTTCATAGTCTCAGTTTCAACGTCAGAGTGTACAGTAAATTAATTCATCGAAATAGAAGTAGGTGGACTCCCTGACCTATTTTGAGTAAGGGTGCCGCGGGCATTTCAACTGTTAGTAAGTGCTCGCCCCTTCACCCATACAGGTGGGCCATTCCACTCTGTGTTGTAATTCGCCCTTCTTTAAGTGATTTGACCCAATTAATAGTTGATTGTGCAAGTGTTACAGTAACGTAGTTGATATGCTCTGAGTGAAGTCATATTTACGTCTTTAACGTCCCCTGAAATGTGATGTCGTTGTCACTGTTAGTAAGTGCTCGCCCCTTCACCCATACAGGTCCCTAACGCAGCCTAGGCCGTGTCTGTAGCGTGGATATTGTATCCACTATGTCTGGGGAGATGTCCGAGGTCCAGTAGGATCAGTTACCTTCGTGAGACCCGACCGTCAGACACTTCAGACTACCTATGGCCCCATAGCTGGCTCGTCTGGCCCTAACGCTCGGCCTGCGAGGTGACCCTGGATCACCAAGCCACACACCACTACCAGCCCCCATCATTGGTGGATGAGTGTCTAACTCAGTAGGGCTATTTGTGTGGTGGGGTTACTCCACTGGGATCTTCAGAGTTCGTCGGAAAGTACCCCATGATGGCAGGACCCCATGGCGGTTGCTTGAGTATCACTCCTGACGACTGAGTGTTGTAGTGGCAGTTGCCCCTGGTCTTTATGTTGCTAAGTGACTATAAGAGTTATGTGTTATTGAGTATGTCCACCCAGTAGTGGTGTGAGTATGTTGAGCCTGAGGGCATAGTACCAGATTTCGTCTGTTGGTACATATATTTTTTCTCCTACTTCCATATTAATGTTTAAATAAATTTTGTATTTGTATAGTGTGTCTATTATTTACCTACAGTATCTACCGTTATTTCTTCCCTATTACTTGATACTATCATTACATATACCCACGAGCCTCCTCTCGTCACGCTACCAATGATTATAAGTATTAGAGTAAAAAGAATTGTTACTGACACACAGTCCCTTATAACGCCAAGTTATTTCGGGAAATTAAGAACCAAGCGTCCTGTGAAGAACTGCAGAAGGACCTCTGTGGGCTCCAGGAATGGTCGAAGAAATGGCTGCTGAGATTCAATGTCACGAAGTGTAAGAGGATGCACCTGGGGCGTACCAACGGTAAGGAGGCGTATCATATGTCCCAACGGGATGAAGAAACTGCACTAGTTGAGACTGTGTGTGAGAAGGACCTAGGTGTGTATGTTGACAATGAGCTGAAGTTCTCGGGCCATTGCGAGAAGAAGGTAAATCAGGCAAATAAATTATTGGTTCTTATAAGAAGGTCGTTCAGATATCTAGACGGTCCGTCCCTCGTAAAGAACATCAGGAGTGAAGTGCATCCCCATCTGGAGTACTGTCACCCCATCTGGTCCCCGAGATATGCTAGGGACTGTCAGTTGGTTGAAAATGTTCAAAGGAGGGCCACCAGACTGGTGCCTGCACTTCGGCACCTCAGCTACCCTGAGAGATTGGAGCGCCTGAACTTGCCTAGCTTATACTACAGACGGGCAAGGGGGACCTAGTTGAGGTGTATAAGCATCTCAAGGGGCACTACTCAGTTGAGTGTCCTTACTTGGAGCTGGCGGACGCTCGCCCCACAAGGGGTCACAGCTCAAGATTGAAGAAGCCGCAAGTCCAGAAAACCGTGAGGGCAAACTTTTTCGAAATGAGGGTTGTAAACTCTTGGAACAATCTACCAGAGAGTGTTGTGACGGCACCGAGTGTGAGCTCTTTCAAGACCAGACTTGACCAACACTGGAGCAGGTTCAGGTACATTCAGGAGCCGGTGCATGCCCAGTACTTGTCAACAGCGTGTAACAGAGACGTGACAGATCACCCGGGCGGCTAGCGAGCCGATCTTTTGGTGAAGAATATAAATGAAAAGGAAAAGTATTCAGAGACGTAACAAGCCGATCAGTTGCGAAGAGGATAAAAGAGAAAAATGCTCCTCACTGCTCTTTTGAGCTACCCAAGGTTGAATTGACTTACTGCCCCCCATTATTTGTACACAATCACTGTCTATATACTGTATACATGTTATTCAATGTGAACTTTATATATATTTTACTGAATAATTATCCACGTATCTTTCAATCTATCTTTGTATTTATTGCTTTTCACTTTCATTTTTGGGCTACCCTTGGTTGAATTGACTTACTTTTGCTATTATTTGCATTATTTGTACACTAATACTGTCTATATACATGTTGATCCAGTGTAAACTTGTATATATGTATATTTTACTGAAAAATATCCATCTATCATTCAATCTACTTTTCTAGTTCCAAAATGATGCAATGGTAATATATTTTAAGTTTCGCGGCAGAGGAACACCAATGGAAGGGGGACCAGTACCAGGACCTCACAGTGACGTGAACACTGTCTTGGTAGTGAGTGTGTCTGACGTAATATAAATACAGGCACACTCTACAATGATCATTCATCACTGTAGTAACCTGTAGAAGAAGTTGAATACTGTGGGAAAAGTGTGTGAGAAGTAGAAACATTATATCGAAGTTATATCATGGACTGTCGACTATAACAACAACATTATAAATAAGAAGATAAGATAAACTATTATATCGTGATCTACAGTACAAGTGAGTATATTATATGTTAACTTAATCTCATAAATAATTTCTCTTGAGTATAAAATAATGTGATATATAGCTTTTTGGTCTTGACTGACAAGTAATTAATATATTTGTTCATTACTGATTATGTATGTACTGTATATTTTCCTATCTCAATTTATCAGTAAACGTAAAATAATGAGTAAAATAGAAATAATTCATAGTAGAGTAATACCTTGAAGTCTTATTACATGGGTAGAATTTGACTTTTTCTATGTAATGTTAAAGTTTTGCTGCTTCCATTTGTTAATTATATATCGACTTAAATAGAGGATAAAATAAGTCATTACATGTGTTCTTTGGGGTTCTTGGGCTTAATAAAACTATTGGTAATCTGGTATTTAATGGGGGTGAAATCATGAACAAAAAATACTTTTATTGGCATTTAGTAGATTGGGAACATTGTGAAGTACTATTGAATACTGATACCTTATATAATTGATCAAACTAACCAAACTAACCTAGCTAACCTAACCTAACCAAAGTAACCTAACCTAACCAAAGTAACCGAACCTAACCAAATGGGAATAGGCTTGATGGACTGGGATATTATCTAAAAGACACCTTTACAATAAATCGCAGATTGCAAAATCGTCTGTGATTCTCGAGTGAGTATTTAAAAGCTCTGTGCATCTCTAGTTAGTGAAAACAAATCGCCACTAAACTACTGTATGTTCCATTTTAGCAGGAATGAAGCACTGAAAGGAAATATTTTGTTCGTTAAAATTATTGTTTCGGTTTTGCACCTATTTGGAAGTCATTTGAAACATAAAAAATCATCTGAAAACTATAATTTCAACCTAACCTAACCTTAAAGAAAGGCAATTTTGGTCACACAAAGTGCACAGGGCCTAGAAGTATGCAGAGGGAAATTGTGTAGGTAAAACATGCAAAAAAAATGACAAAACCAAACCTAACGATTCTCAAATATTAGTATACATGTTTATTTTTTTTTACCTTCTTCACCACCGATCGGCTCGTTAGCCGCTTGGGCGATCGGTCACGTCTCTGTTACACGCTGTTGGCAAGTACTGGGCATGCACCGGCTCCTGAATGTACCTGAACCTGCTCCAGTGTTGGTCAAGTCTGGTCTTGAAAGAGCTCACACTCAGTGCCGTCACAACACTTTCTGGTAGATTGTTCCAAGAGTTCACAATTCTCACTCCGAAAAAGTTTGCCCTCACAGTTTTCTGGACTTGCGGCTTCCTCAATCTTGAGCTGTGACCCCTTGTGGGGCGAACTGTCCACCAGCTCCAAGTAAGGACACTCAACTGAGTAGTGGCCCTTGAGATGCTTAGACACCTCAACTAGGTTCCCCCTTGCCCATCTGTAGTACTGTATAAGCTAGGCAAGTTCAGGCGCTCCAATCTCTCAGGGTAGCTGTGGTGCCGAAGTGCAGGCACCAATCTGGTGGCCCTCCTTTGAGCATTTTCAACCAACTGACGTCCCTAGCATATCTCGGGGACCAGACAGGGTGACTCAGACAGTGAAATACATTTATCACTGCCATTGAACTGAATCTTAAAGAGCATTCTTGAGTGTCTCCTAGTTCCTTCATGACCCACAGGCTGAAAGTAATCATCTATGTCTAAAATTTGTCATTGCCTGTTAGTATTGTATAAACTTGTAGCACAGTGCATCAGTTCTCTTCCTCCTGTAAGATAGACTTGGCAGTTCAAGGTGTCTCTTTTCTCTGATTAACATTAGTCTTTTGATATTGTACCTTCTCCAGAGCACCACCATCTGTCTTCAACATTGGAACCCAGACATTAGAGCAATATTTCAGTGGGGTAGATGAACCAGGTGTCTTATGCAACAAAATTAGGTTCTTGGTGGTCCTCTGTCCTGAAGCATCCCTGTATAAAGACTTGTATAGTTTCAGTTGATTTATTAGTACTAGTTAACATGGCTACCCAGTCACCATCTACCAGAGTGAATGGGTTACATATAATCTTCTTTCCTTTTCAGCCATAAAATAGGAATTCTCAAACTCAGTGTTTCAACATTTATGTGAAGACTGTATTACTTAAACTATTTATCTTTGTAAAATTTATGGTAGTTATTTCTTTCTTTTAGTAGAGGCAACAGTAAGACAAGATGAGAGAGAGAAGTATTAGTATGATGTCTCCTGTTGCATTGGGGCTGGTCTTGATAGCACTGTGCCCAGGAACAGTGCTGTCAGCGTGGGGATTCAACAGTGGCAGTGTCCTTCTGAAAGACATAGAAGTACTTACCTTATACAATGGCAAGATGACTCAAGGTTAGTTCTAATCCATCATTAATTAAGAGCTTCTAACATAACTCTATTTTAAGTTGTTATTTTTTCTAGTTATTTTTATAAAAATATATTGAAAAAGTAACTGATTTCTCTCTCCATATAATCTGTTTGTTGGAGGTATTGTATTTCATTAAATGGAGGGTTCATATACAATAGACTCTCGATATAACGGATTTTCCACTCCATTTAGTCCATTAAATAGAGGTTTCACCAGCGTTGTAATGACTTTGCTTCAGACATTATAGTTGATCATGAAGTTCAAATTTATTTCTGACTACAGTATCAATTTACACTATTTTTCATAACACAGGACAGCGTTCTTCACCAGTACCTCAGTTGGAGTGTGTCCATGGTGGAACTGCCCCTTGTAGTGCCTTCAAACCCCGGGTAGTGCAGTGTTACAACCGGGGGTGGGACGGGGTGGATGTACAGTGGGAGTGCAAGACTGACATGGACAATGCATTCAGGTATGTTATGGACCACTTAATCTTTTTCAATGAACATGATTATTGTATAGTGAAGCAACTTTTCATGACTTTGAGCATTTGTATTATAAATTAAGTGTTGAAGCTCAGGTTGATTTACAGTAAACTCTCAGTTTATGTGTCAATTATGTTCCTGGAAAACAATACTTAAAGGGAACCTTGGAGCAGTGGGGAAAATGGAGTTAAGTATCAGATTTTTATTAATTCTTTATGACTGGCCACAGGAAAGGTTGATTTTACCAATACAGTACTTGGCCAGTGTAGACATAACCCAATTTAGTTAAAATTCATGAACTAGGCAATTATTTTACCCAGCTTGTGATGTGGATTACTAACCCAAGCTGACCAAACCGAACTTGGGTAGGATTGGAGCCCATTTTACAAACTAGGCAAATGACCCACTTTAACATAACATAGGTTAGGTTGGGTTCAGCTTGGTTAGCTTAGATCGTCAATTTGGGTTAGGTGCCCATTTCACTAACTGGGCAAAATGATTACCCAGTTCATTATATGCACATATACTACATACAAAGTTCTTTGATCCTAAACTATTGGTGAAAATGTTTATGTTGTGTAAGTCTTCTATAAAAGGCCATGATTCAACCAAAATCATTACAAGAACTGTGCTAAAATCTTAGTGTTTTGAAGTTTTGTGTAAATAATAATAAAAATTATAATTAACTGTATATTGAAAAAGTCAGCAGCCCAAAGGCTGAAAATATACATTAAACAAAATTGACTTATTACATACAAAGACATGGGGTGGGTGGGTCGTTTAACTAAAGCTTTCATTACTAAAAGAAGAAGGAACAATGATTGAACATACGAATTATTATAGTTTACAGTTGATGGCCCGGGCCTGGGCTGGTCATGGAGACACCAGGTGGTGTGGTGTTCACGTGGTGTAGTAACTCGTCCTCGGGTGTTGATATGAAGGACCTCACGTGGTCATGGAGACATCGGGTGGTGTGGTGTTCACATGGTGTAGTAACTCGCCCTCGGGTGTTGATATGAAGGACCTCACGTGGTCATGGAGACATCGGGTGGTGTGATGTTCACATGGTGTAGTAACTCGTCCTCGGGTGTTGATATGAAGGACCTCACGTGGTCATGGAGACATCGGGTGGTGTGGTGTTCACGTGGTGTAGTAACTCGTCCTCAGGTGTTGATATGAAGGACCTCACGTGGTCATGGAGACATCGGGTGGTGTGATGTTCACGTGGTGTGATAACTCGTCCTCGGGTGTTGATATGAAGGACCTCACGTGGTCATGGAGACATCGGGTGGTGTGATGTTCACATGGTGTAGTAACTCCTCGGGTGTTGATATGAGGGACCTCACATGGTCATGGAGACATTGGGTGGTGTGATGTTCACGTGGTGTGATAACGCGTCCTCGGGTGTTGATATGAAGGACCTCACGTGGTCATGGGGACATCGGGTGGTGTGGGGTGGTGTCATAGTACCTCGCTCTGCTGGGTGGTGTTGTGTTATCCCGTAGTCAGGTGCATAGCTGGCCAGCCCTCTGTTGTTCCCAGGGTGGACGGATTAGCACCTCCTGGTCAGAAGATGGTGGTTAGTTCCCAGGGGTGCTTATCTCACTGGTACTGTCTAGTGCTGAATTCACTGGCTTAAACACTGTTCAACACTGATCCCACTTCTTTCCGAAACGAAATTGTCACTTTGATTATGTAGATATCCTGGTGGTGAGGATGGGTCCGGGAGAGGGACTTGGGGAATGGGCCGACATTGGCAAAAGGGGGCAGCTGCGTAGCGGGAGCAGCGCCTGAATAGGTCTTGACCCTACGGTGGTCAAGGATGTAGTGTGTATGTGTCACCCTGCTTCACTCATTGTAATTAGTTGAATGTTGTCAATTTTCTTTTCTTTATTCCCTGTAATGTTATATTCTCAGTTCTCTTTCACTTTTTTTTTTTTAGAATATTTAATGCTGAAAACATAAATTATGCCAATAAACTAATTTAATTGTTTGCTAATACACCTGTATATTTTTCCTTCAATAGGTTTGGCGACATTGAAGTCTCATGTGAGGGTTACAGCAGCCGGGATGACCCTTATGTGTTGAAGGGATCTTGTGGCTTGAGGTACTCCATAGACTACACCAAGGAGGGACTCAACCAGAAGCAGGGTCATCATCACAATTACTATGGTGATCAAACCACAGGATACGAAAGTCACGCAAGTCCTGGAAATCACGGAAAACAGAAATTGTCAAGTGCAAGCTACTTCGCTGATTTGATTGTGCTAGTTGCTGCAGCTTTGATGTGTTGGGCTTTCTACAAGACTTGTATTCAATCTTCTCGTCGAGTTGGCCAGGATGCTCACAGTAACACCAATGATGATTACCCAGCAGGAGGAGGTGGTGGTGGTGGTGGTTATGGATGGTTTGGTCAGGGAAGTGGTGGTGGTACACCTCCTACAGCCCCACCACCACCTGCAGGGTTCCAATCAGGATATAGAGATGATGCCTCTTGCAGAAACCGTACTGCTGGAGGTGCAGCAGGAGGCAGTAGTGGTGGAGGAGGTTTCTGGAGTGGAGCTGCTGCTGGTGGTTTACTTGGGTACATGTTTGGAAGGGGCGGCCAAAACAACTACGGAGGAGGTTATGGTCGGCAACGTCCATGGGGTGGCAACTCAGGATGGGGGTCATCTAGTTGGGGAGGTGGTGGAGGTGGCTTCTCTGGTGGAGGAGGAGGAGGCGGGTCTACAGGAACCCGTACTTCTTCAGGTTTTGGTGGTACTAGTCGACGCTAGATTCTTGTGGACACCTAAAATGTAACTTTAAACCTGAAAAATCAAAGAACATAAACATTTACAATGAATATTACCATAGATGGTCCTATTTTGTATTGTGGAGTTTTTGTGCTACGGAAGTAACTCTTTCTAATAACCATTGATTGATCTTTAAATACAGCTCTTGAATGTTGTGTGGGATTTGTAATTTTCCAACCGGTGTGAGATGGATGGAACTTACAAAAGTTTTTCCAATGTACTGTACTGTATACTTGCATTACCAACGTGTCTGTTTACTGTGCAGTACTCGTCTTACTCTAATTGCTTCTCTAATAAGATGAGTGTATGTAGTGATGAAGATTGTGTATGTCATATATGCCTACATTATTATCTTTATAAGTTTTCAGTACATTAAGAAGGAAGACTTTGATTAGAAATATTAGAGTAAATTTTTCTTTCCAACACAAGTATAAACCTGAGATTGAATAAAATGTATGGATATTTTATTTTATTTTTTTAAATTGTAAACTTTCACTGAATACACAATGTAAAGTTTAATAATACTTTACATAACTTCATTTTTAAAGGAGTACTGTACATGTCTGGGCTAATACACTACAGTTAATTTTATTGTTCTGTACATTTTTGCACATTCTGTTGTTGAGTTTTGTTCTTTTGTTGATGCTGACAAAGGTTTAAGTTTTTGTGCACAAACTATTTATTCTCTGGTTACCAAGAATCTTCATTTCAATGTTTCCAAAACTGCAGTACTGCACATGTACAATAAAACACAAGTTTTATTTAGAATGCTTTTATCTATAGGAGTAATGAAATTTACAGCATTTATGGGCCAGAATGGACAGTTAATCATTTGGTGGTGACGTACGAAGACCAATAAATGACATTTTGCAATCTGAATTGACAGTTGTAAAACATGAACTAACAAATATAACATTCACTCAACACAGTGAATGTCTCCTACATCATTTGTTGGTGTATTTGTTAGTTCATGTTTTACAACTGTCAATTCAGATTGCAAAATGTCATTTATTGGTCTTCGTACGTCACCACCAAATGATTAACTGTCCATTCTGGCCCAAAAATGCTGTTATATTGATTAGATTTTGAGGACTATTATTTTAATAATGGTGCAGTTGTTGTTTTTTTTTCTTTTTTCTTTTTTTTAGGTTGGTGGTGATGTTTGCATTATCTGGTGATATGTAGGGTATGAGTGTTAAAGTCCTGGGCTACAGTATTTACTTCTTACAATATGTTACAGTTGCCAGGAGATATAATATATGTTATTGATATATATGTTTATTTATAAGTTATTACTGTTTATTCATTATTTATAATCACTGAATTATCTTTTTTACCATGTATGTATTCCTTTAAGTTACTTACTTGTTTCAGCATTTTGATTATCCAGAATCTTTATACAATATATTTAGTACCTTTGTTCATTGGTTTAATGTAATGAGAGGAAGTATGATATGAAGCTTTCCGTAATGCTAATTGAACAAATGTGAATATTAGACAGTATGTTGTTTTTTATTCTTCCTCTAAATGTGTTTGTCTTGTTATGTGATGTAGACGATGCTTTGATGATCAGTACTACCACGTAGGAAACACCGCTTCCTGTCTGATCAGGAAGTTAAGCAACATTGGGCCTGGTTAGTAATACAGTACTTGGATGGGTGACTGCCTGGCCCCCCTAAGAACACCATGATGCTGTTGGCATAAGGACTACTAGAATTAAGCATCTCATGGGTTTGTCGGCTATCCTTGGTGATCAATTTGACTAAAATATCAATTATTATTATTATGTTTCTTTTGCTGTCTAATACAGATGATGCTGTGATGTGCTGTCTTAAGAGAGATGTAAGGTGTGGATTTATATTAAAGTGCGACAGCTTCATACTGCCTAGTTACTTGTCAATTTGATCACCAAGGACAGTTAGCCACGAGATGCTTATTTCTAATAGAGTCCTTATGCCAGCAGCATCTTGGTGTTCTTACGGGGGCCAGGCAGTCACTAGCCAAACCTGACACGTTAAACTTTGCTGATCTGGTGCTTGACAGGATGTAAGCAGATGTTCTGGAATGGAAAGTGTTGAAATTAGTGAGGCCGTCAGATGTAAGAAAGATAATGTGGATGACCAGTTGGGTGGAGAGGTGAGTGTCATCAACTCCAGATGAAGCAAAGTGATGTACAGTGAAACCTCCAGATAACGGACTTCTCTCTCCGTATAATCCATTAGATGGGGGTGTCACATCTAATAGACCCTCGATATAACAAACTTTCATATAAGAACATAAGAAAATAAGGAGTCTGCAATAGGCCAGTTGGCCTGTGCATGGCAGCACCTGTTGAGAGTTACTACCACTATCATCCATGAATCTATCTAGCCCCCTTTTAAAACTTTCCAGCACTTACTACAAAGTGCTAAGCTTGTTCCACTCGTCTACCACCCTATTTGTGAACCAGTTCCTTCCTATCTCCTTCCTAAACCTAAACTTCTATCTATCTAGCTATCTATCCATGTATCTATCTATCTATCTAAATTTATTTATCTATCTCTTTATCTATATCTATGCAAGTAAATGACTGTAGGTGCGCGTGATCTAGGTACTGTATATGCTTCGTGTGTTCTTCTTTCCTTGTGGTTATCAGCATATATCTATATCTATCCTTAGGTCTTTGTTCTTCCTTCAAAGGGTTCTTAGGGTTCATTTGTGGGTTTAGGAGTCCTTGGGTTCAAAGGGTTCATTTGTGGGTTTAGGAGTCCTTGGGTTCAAAGGGTTCATTTGTGGGTTTAGGAGTCCTTGGGTTCAAAGGGTTCATTTGTGGGTTTAGGAGTCCTTGGGTTCAAAGGGTTCATTTGTGGGTTTAGGAGTCCTTGGGTTCAGGGTGTGATTTGCGTGAGAGTAATGCCTTTTGTTATGTAAAACTTATCACTAAAATAATTCCAATACACATTTCAAGGGGGAGGGGTTTATGAGACTTTGGGTTCATAGGTTCAGGGGTTTGGTGTTAAGACGAGAGTGGGAGCCCCTTTGATGTATACATATATAATACTTATCAATAAGAAATATATATATAAATTTTAATGGGTTTATAGGTTCATGGGTCCAGGGGCTTAGAGGACCTTAGTTTATGGGTTCAGAGGTTGACAAAGATGAGAGTGAGAGTCTCTATGGTGTACATGTATAGATAATACTTCTCAATAAAAAAATATACATCAATTTCAAATAGTTCTGGCATTCATTCATGGGTTCAATATGGGTTCAATGTGGGTTCAGTGTTAGACGGTCGACGTGATCTAAGTCGAGGGTTGGTGCGGGCGGCGGCCAGTCAGTGTCACCATGGAGGAGATAGGTATAACTGTGCCCACTGAGAAGGTAATATAACTAATATGTCTTTGATATTATTGAACTAAACCATTGAGAATATTGTGTGTTAAGATGAAGAGAACTATAGTGAGTTATATTAGTGATATGATGGTAATATAAGGTAGTGAAAGCTTTTGTGTTATAGTCATGGTCTTGTTTACGTATTGTAGGTAATATAATTCATAATATATTATTGAACTAAAGCATTGAGAATATTGTGTGTTAAGATGAAGAGAATTATAGTGGATTACATTAGTGATATGATGGAAGGAAAAATAAGGCAGTGAAGGTTTGCTTTATACACTTGAATTACCTTAGCTGTAGGGTTAACCATCCTGGTGTGTAGTCTAGCCCAGGTTGGGAAACAATTAATTAATACACTGTGGCTATTAAGACGTTACCGGTTGAATATCCTGGTAGTCTAGTAGATACAGTATACAGTTTGTGCTTAACATACCAGGAAGTTAGGTCAGGTTCTGTGTATTATTGTTTTGTATCATGCAGGTACCATCTCCAGAAGAGTCGGTGTAACTATATATTTCAGGTAGTGATTTAAATTTTGGGGTAATGGTAGAGGAGACAGTCAACAGTCAGCACTTGAAGGCCTTCATAGAATTGCACCATATATTCTAGAGATTTTAAGACATATATACAATATATAGTAAGTTACCCGTGTGCAGAAGCTGTTTATCTCGCTACAGAAAATTAAACTTACAAGATTAATTATATATTAATCACAACCAGCTTAACTACTATCCTTGGTCAAGTTGTCGTACTGTTCACCTGCAGCACTGTCTCGGCGGTACAACCAATTACCCAAAAGTATATTAATCAGGGTAAAATCTTAACGGATAAATGTTTTACATCAATAAAACCTGATTAATAATGTTTTCATTGAAATGTAGTCAAAATAATGAAATAATAAACAGCGAAAAACGCTAAATTCCAAAGAGTCACCTATCCAAAATGGAGATATAATTACCGATGTTTCTGTTACTTTGGGGTATTTAACATGGCCGTAGGATTTACTTTTCGTTAGGTTAGGTTAGGTTAGCGAAGTGCATCACGATGGATCTGAGTTATCTCCCTTGTTCACGAACTCTTTGGAATTTAGCGTTCGCCAGTACTGAAAGTTTTTCGCTGTTTATTATTTCATTTTACAAATTATTTTTGCAAAATTACACTAAAAATATTATTAAGCATGTTATGTGTATGTATAACAGATATATTTTACCCTTATTTGCTATACTTTTGGGTACATTTGGGTAATTCGTGGCTCCCCTGTCTCGGCACACAGGACACTGTATACTCCCACGGTCTACCTACACTGTATACTTACATTGTCTACAGTATATTCATGTTGAACTGTATACCTGCATAGTTTATAAACATGTTTATTATTATTATTATTTTTATTATTAACTCTTTAATTCTAACAGGTGGAAGAAACGGTTGATGTGAAAGGTCCTGTTGTCGGCGGGTTTACAGTGGTGAGCGATGAGTCCGCGCGGGATGACTACAACACCTACAAACGCCTCCTGCAGAACCTGGAGTACTTACGTGTTCAGGAAGACTATATTAAGGATGAACTACACAATCTAAAGAAGGAATACAGACATGCACAAGAAGAGGTGATGAATTTGGGTTAATATTTGGTGGTTGGGTCTTTGGCTTCACTGTGATATTATGTTTAGTTAGATTTTCAGATTGTTCACAGTGGTTGGGTATGTATGTGACTAATTGACCCAAGTCATATAGTGACATAGCCTACAGGTGTATACAGAAGGGTTGTTTATTGTTTCTATTGATGATATACCTAACCTAACCTAATTTAACTGAACTAAACCGAACTTAACCTAACTGATGCTAACTTAACTGAAGCTAGCCAAATGGAACTGAACCTAACCTAACTGTGACCCCTTGAGCCATTTTCCTGTCTGACGCAACTCAATAGCCACTTCCATATAAATATTATATGTTAATTAATAAAATAACACTTGGTTTGGTTGACTTATTTATTGTCAGTCAGACCTTATGGGTTGATAATCCAGGTTTGCACAACATTTGTGTTTCATTGATTCAATGCATCTTTGACATGGGAAGTAGCTTAATTCCTTGATGAGTATTTTCTGTATCAAGGATAAGGATATACAGTAGACCTTTGCCATTCACGGGTTTGGGATTCACGGTAAGCAGATGGTGGCTAGCTTGTGGGCCTCTCCTGCAGCCCAGCGAGTCACCCCACTCACCCACAGCGTCTCCTCTTTCTTGTTTGCTTTCAATCATTGCCTGACACAGCATCTCTTGTGTTGTACTCTCAAAACTTTAGTGTTTCTGTGTGATATGGCCCCTAAAAGACTGCCTAGTGTCAGTGCTAGTGATGCTAGTGGAGTGAAATGTAAAAGACAAAAGTCAGTGATGAACCTGACAAGGAAATTTTAATTATTAGATAAGTTAAAAGGGGACTAATGCTGCCGCGGCTGGTTGGTATAGGTATACAGTAGTGCACTGAGATAGTAAAAGTTGCTATTCGTGGTTTTGCCTATTTGCACCATTCCTTGGAACCTAACCCACGCCAAAAACAGGGGTTTACTGTACAGTGAAATCTCCATATAACAGACTTTCATCTTTATATAAATTGTTACATGGAGGTTTCACATCTAACGGACCCTCGATATAACAGCCTCTCCTCTCCATGTAGTTTGTGAGGTAGAATTTTCACTTAAGTTAGATTGATCTAGTCCCATTGTAGAAACTTGGACAAGATAACATTGAAGTGAATGGGAAGCGAGCATTACAGGTGTATGGTACTCTGTTGAACCATTGGCAGCTGATAAATATTTTTGGGGACTGTAAATTTGAATGATAAACTGTACAGGTAGTCCAAGAATTACTAACACCCGCGCTTACTAACGGGATCCCAATATGTTCATCCCAAAAATCTACAATTAAATCCCCTTTTTTTTACATGAGTTTATTTACAGTATTTACATTATGTTATATGTCTGGGATATTATTATTGTTTTGTTTAGGCAGGGTTGTGTTTTAAACCTAACTTAATCTATAGAATTAACACTTCTGACTTACGAACAGATCAACTTAGGAACAGGGTCAAGGAACATACCCGTTCATACCTTGGGGACTGTCTGTAATTAGAAGCAGCCAATGTAGTTGGGTTTATTTATAATTGAAATAATTAGTTTTTGTCAAAACTATGTTGATGATTAATCTCTCCCGCACACAAAAAGAAAATATTGAAAACTTGACACAAAGATTCAGAATTTCAAAGCATTGCTGCTGTATCTCATGTCTTTCAGGATTGTCAGTATGAACCTTTTTCATTTATAATAATGATTGGTTATAATTTCCATTTGAGTATTTGCTGTGTTCTTAACCCTGTCAGTAACCTGTCAGTTAAAAACAGATATTGTACAGTGAAGCCTCTATTTAACAGACTACAGTATATGGAAAGGAAAGTCCATTACATAGAGGGTCCATTAGACGTGAAACCCCCATGTAATGTATTACATGGAGGTTTCACTGTATAGCTTACAAAGTTGCAGTGATGAAAGTGATTAAATTGCTAATTCTAGAATATACTAAAATATAGCATGTAGAGGATAGTAGTGTTTTTCGGGTTATATTGTACACCAAGTGCTCTCCCACCAAGGTGTTGCCACAAATGTGTTAAGAGTGTCCCCTTGATGTGTTAGACTGTCCCCTTGATGTGTTACACTGTCCCCTTGATGTGTTACACTCCCCTTGATGTGTTACACTGTCCCCTTGATGTGTTACACTGTCCCCCTGATGATGTGTTACACTGTCCCCTTGATGTGTTCCACTGTCCCCTTGATGATGTGTTACACTGTCCCCTTGATGATGTGTTACACTGTCCCCTTGATGATGTGTTACACTGTCCCCTTGATGATGTGTTACACTGTCCCCTTGATGATGTGTTACACTGTCCCCTTGATGTGTTAGACTGTCCTCTCGATGTGTTACACTGTCCCCTTGATGTGTTACACTGTCCCCTTGATGTGTACCATGATTTATTTTTTTATTTCAATATCTTAAACCATTTTAAAATATATAATTGGCAAACATAGGCTCTTGGAAGATAATCTTGTACTGACAAAATCTTTATTTATTCAGGTTAAAAGAATTCAAAGTGTACCATTGGTAATTGGACAGTTCCTGGAGGCAGTGGATCAAAACACAGGTATCGTTGGATCGACCACCGGCTCCAACTATTACGTCCGAATCCTATCGACAATAGATCGCGAATTATTAAAGCCGTCAGCGTCTGTAGCACTCCATAAGCACAGTAATGCCCTCGTTGACGTCTTACCCCCAGAAGCAGACTCCTCTATATCTATGTTACAAGCAGATGAGAAGCCCGATGTTGCCTACTCAGATATCGGAGGTCTGGACATGCAGAAGCAAGAAATTAAGGAAGCTGTAGAACTCCCTCTCACACACTTTGATCTGTATAAGCAGATTGGCATCGACCCTCCCAGGGGTGTGCTCATGTTTGGACCTCCTGGCTGTGGTAAGACCATGCTGGCTAAGGCTGTGGCACATCACACCACGGCATCGTTCATTCGCGTCGTCGGTTCAGAATTTGTGCAGAAGTATTTGGGCGAGGGACCGCGCATGGTGAGGGACGTGTTCCGACTAGCCAGAGAAAATGCCCCGGCCATCATCTTCATCGATGAGATTGATGCCATAGCCACAAAGAGATTTGATGCTCAAACTGGTGCTGATCGTGAGGTGCAGCGTATCTTGCTGGAGTTGCTCAACCAGATGGATGGTTTTGACCAGACAACCAATGTTAAGGTAAGGGCTACTGCAGTTTTATTACTTGTAGTATTTTATAGCCTTATATACCTGGGCTAGAGTGACTCTTGTTTACCTAATTAGCAACCTTACATGTGTAAAAACTTACCTGGATCCAATTAAGCGACTGGAACTGATGG
The DNA here is from genome assembly GCF_018991925.1 of Homarus americanus. Classification (NCBI taxonomy): domain Eukaryota; kingdom Metazoa; phylum Arthropoda; class Malacostraca; order Decapoda; family Nephropidae; genus Homarus; species Homarus americanus. Next base: position 16,695,048 of record NW_024736071.1, read on the forward strand.
AGTAATTTCATTTAATTTTTCACATATAACTGGAGAGTAAATAAGGAACAACTGGCAACTGGCTCAGTGACTGTGTGATGCATGTGCACTACTTGTCTTCATACGAGTTTGAGGAATATGTTATATGGTGGTTGTAGGAGAATGATGTTACATTGAGAGCTTATTTGTAGACTTGGTAACATTGAGAGTGTAGCTGGTTTTGTATTTTAAGAGCCACCTGGATTCAGGATGTTCCTCTAGAAATGGAAGATTGATCCTAGTACTGTATACCTTTTATGGTGGAGCCCAAAGCCCTCCCTTAGATTTGTGTCTAGTCAGGTGATAACTGAAGGAGATTGTGAATAAAACACAGATTTTCAGGAGTTTATGAAGGGCTGGACTGTTGCTAGCAATTGCCTGGTGAATGTTGATTGGTCACTCACCAGCTTTTCCCCCTACACCAGTTATTTCATATGTGGCTGGGTGGGAGAAGGGAGGGTGGATTAATTAACTAATCCTGGCTGGTTAGGGTGGCGCTGTTGTAGGACTCCAAATAAGTTGTCAACAATTACAAGGGATTTTAAAATTTGTCCTCCATTTTTCTGAAAGTACGAGAGAAAAATGAAGTTGTTTAAAATTTTTTTATCATTTCTCTCAGGTGATTATGGCGACAAACCGAGCCGACACTCTGGACCCTGCTCTCTTGCGGCCCGGACGACTGGATCGAAAGATTGAGTTCCCAGTGCCGGATAGGCGACAGAAGCGTCTCATTTTCACAACCATCACTGGAAGAATGAACTTAAGTGACGATCTTGACCTAGAGGATTATGTGGCACGTCCAGATCGCATCTCAGGAGCTGACATCAATGCTATTTGTCAGGAGGCTGGTATGCATGCAGTAAGAGAGAATAGGTATATTGTCTTGGCCAAAGATTTTGAGAAAGCCTACAAGAACAACGTCAAGAAAGATGAGTCTGATCATGAATTTTATAAGTAAGATTTATATTGGTATATTATTGTATACCAAGAGTAACAAAATAGTGGTTTGAATGCTGTGGATTAGTTTCATGAACGATTTTGTCTGCAGAATGGAATGTAAGTTTTGATTATTTCAATATAGGATTAAACTCCTTGTATATCGTGCTAACCTCCATCTCGTTATCACCACAAAAGAACTGTACTATGTAGTCTTGCAAGTTTGCAGTTTATAAGATTATATGGTTTATCAGAGCTGTTCTTAATAGTGTTGTGTTTTCTTGATCCTTATTTGACTTAATTTTGAAGTAAGATTTCATTCTGAATTGTATATGTGACTTCACTTGTGCAGCCACAATCTAAACTAAACTGTTGTCTCTGTCTGCTGATCCACAAACCCTGAGATTCAGACTCATGAGCTCAAAGCAGTATTGTCTCTAGATGCTGCGGATTCACAAGTCTGACTTTTGGGGTTCACGGAGCATCAGAAAAGGTAACAGTTTTGTTCACGATTGTACATTATTCTGATATCTTGAGTCTGCTTAGTTCTTTAGTACTGTATTAATAAATGAAAATGGCTGGAGTATCTGCAAGTGAATTTTGAAGGATTCAAATACCTCCCCAAAGAAGCTTGAGATTGAAGTCGAAATAATTTTGTAAGATTAACAATGGTAACAATACAGTACATGCTGAATACAACAATATTGACATGTTAGTGCATACTGGATTTATCACTGTCCATCTCATCTCTCTTCTTTATATATCTTGGATGACTTGTTAACTCTGCTTCCTTCAGGGGTAATCATATGAGGAACCTTCTAGATGATGTAGAATACACTATCAATGATTTCTATCTAAAAAACACATTGTAAAAAATAAATTTTATTAAAAATTCATACACTAATATATTTACACTCACATATTTATTACATTACAATGATTACATGTTGGGAAAATAATTCTGAAAGGTTGAAGTCTTATCTGACATGTCTTGAAGCAGTCAACAAGCTGTAGCAACAATAATTAAGGTGTTGGTAACAACTCGTATAGAGCAGTGATCATGCTAATAAAACTTGTGTACTGTAGTCAGTAGTGCATGCAGTAATACTCGAACACTAACAAACTTCTGTGTATGAAATACGAGCAACTTTAGGGTTACCTCTTACAAAACTTGATATTCTGAAACCAATCGTAAGTGACAACTGAGCAAAAAGAAATAACATAAGCCAGTAAGATATTTTGTATGTCTGATAAATATTAATAGTTGACAAATGTATGTCGAGTGATAAAACTAGTACTGTACTGTACTGTCATTCAAAAACTTTTTGTACAAAATTATGTTAGACAATATGACAACAGAGGAAGGAATTTGACAACCCTGCAGAGACAACAGGAGTCGCATGCTGAAATTCACTGACCCCCCTCCCCACAGAGTATAGATAGTTTTGTTTTGTTTTTGAGTGACTGTACCTAAAGAGTGGCATAGACAAAATTATAACATAATTCATGTGGAGATGAATATCTTCCAGAAAAGTTTGTGATAACTTGAAAATTTGTGGAATAGTGACATGTTCCTGCTGCTGAAGAGTTATGTATAATGATAGAGGCCTTAAGGCGAGTGCTAGAAGTAGGTCAGCAACCTGGGCACCTACCACTTGTATGGTTTATTCATAACAAGAATATCAAGAAAACTAAGTTACCTTTGTAAATGTTATGATATCAGTGTCGATTTATGCAGCACAGCCTTGCAGTGTAACAAGAACCTGGGAATAAAAATGGAGTGAAAAATTCATTAAGTAATTTGTGTGATGGTGACGAGTAACGATGGTGCAAACATTATGGTAATGAGGTAAGTATTATCACAAGGAGGGTATGGTGGCCAAGCTAGAACCTAGCCTCTGTTGGCACCAGCCACCATGTAATGTCCTTCAGATTTAACTGTTACTTGGTTCACGACAAAACCAGGTCAAGGTGCAAATATTTCAATGGAAGTTACGACGGGATGAGGGTATCCAGTGGCCTGACTCACTAAGGTATAAGAGCGTAGACACTGCTGAATATCATAGCCAGTAAAGTGAACCATTTGATCGAGGATATATACCCAAGACCAAACCCAGTGGCTCTAGGAATACAAGACCACCACTGCTCATGAACCATACGGAGGTCAACAAAGGCGTAGGTTAGGTCAGACGATGAGCAGGACAGGAGGATGTATGCAAGATCCAGGAACTAAGCTAAGTCAGAGTGAAGAAGGGCTGAAAAGGAGTTTCCAGAGGTTTTGTTTCAAGTAGGGGTAATGGACGTGAGGCTTTAAGATGTTATTTATGCAGATTCTGACCAGGACAAAGCAGAGGCATTTAACAGTTTCTATTCCTCGGTGCTCAGAGGATGCGAACAATCTTCCTGCGTTTGAGGACAGACGGTTCGACACAGCGCTGACCCACTTTGTGTTTACAGAAGTAGTTATAAGAAATAAATTGTCAAAGCTAAAGGTTTATAAGAGTCCCGGCCCTGACATGGTGCATCCCAGAGTGCTAAGAGATGTGCAACGAGCTTGCTGAGTCCCTGAAGAGCCTGTTCTGTAAATGCCTGGATGAGCTGAAGGTTCCCAGAGATTGGAAAATGGTTTGTGAGTCCTATCTTCAAGAAGGGCGATCGTGACTCCACGAATAACTATAGACGAGTGAGCCTGACCAATATAGTATGTAAAGTACTTGAGAGCATTATAAGAGATGCCATGATGGAACATCTACTACGAAATAACCTTGTAGAGGATTGCCAACACGGTTTTATGCTGGGACGCTTTTGTTTAACACAATTATCGAAGGTACTGGATGTTTGGACTCAAATTCTGGAACAAGGTGGCGCTATCGACAATATATACCTAGATTTTGCCAAGGCTTTCTACAGTGTACCCCATGAAATGCTGAAAATTAAACTGGAAGCGTATGGGATTCGGGGAAGTGCCCTACTGTGGATCGGAGATTCTCCATGATTGCAAGCAGTGTGTGGTGATTAATGGCACAAAATCGTCATGTGTTCCCATGACAAGCGGGGTACCATAGGTCAGTGTATTGAGCGTGCTGTAGTTTGTGTGCTTCATAAATAACATGCCAGAAGCTATACTAAAGACGGGCATGGGGAGACGTAATTGAGGTGTGTAAATATTTCAAAGGGCACTACTCAGTCGAGTGCCCTTACCTGGAGGCTGTAGCTGGCGGACGCCCGCCCCACAAGGGGTTGCAGCTCAAGGTTGAAGAAGCCACAAGCCCAGAAAACTGTGAGGATTAACTTTTTTGGAGTGAGAGTTGTGAACTCTTGGAACAATTTGCCAGAGTTTTGTGACTGCACCGAGTGTGAGCTCTTTCAAGACCAGACTTGACAAGCACTGGAGCAGGTTCAGATACATTCAGGAGCCAGTGCATGCCCAGTACTGGCCAACAGAGACGTGACCAAGCAGCTAACGAGCCGATCAGTGGCGAAGAGGATAAAAGTAAAAGTAAAAAAGGTTTGGTTATGTATGTTATGTTAGATTAGATTATATCTGATTAGGTTATGTTTGGTCACAATAAATTCAGTTAGGTTTGGTTAGGATAGGTTAAGATGGTGAGTTTAATTGTGTTAGGTTCCACTCCTATTTCTTAAGTGATGTGTTTTATTTCATTATATCCATTTTTTGGCAAAGAAAAACCCTGTTATCATGCACATGCACATTTTAATAGCTAGACAACATACATAATATATATGGTGAACGGAAATGAAGTCACATGACTTGTACACAATGATAACACAATATACTGTATATATGATGGCATTGCACGTAGGTTAGATTAGATTTTTTCCCTGCCTTTTTTTCTGGATTCAATTTATATCTATGCCTTAATTATATTTGTGAAATAACAGTACTAAATGGACATAGGCAGACATAAAGACAGAGATAGTGGGAGAGAGAGAGAAAAAAGGGAAAGTGAGTGTGCTGTGATGATTCGTCTGGTAATCCAGTGTGGTGTGTGGAGTACGGTATACGGAAACAAAGCAACACAAGGATTCGGAATGTGAGAAAGTTATTAAAGTGAGGTGAACACGGTAGTGATGTGGCGTGAGGGGGAAGAAGGCGTTGGTGGGATGCTGACGTCCACAAATTTGGTAAGGGAGGAGAAGGAAGACTAGTACCCGCCCCCCTGCCAGCTACAAGGCCACAACACTCGCATATCGACTCACAGTTTATACCTGTGGTTGCTGTTGCACTTGTTAGTAGATAAAACAATTTTGATATTGCTCACTTAATAATCACTGAGGACTGGCTACTACCCAACTCCAAGTACAGAGGAAATTTGTTTTCGTACATCCTCCATAGATATTAAATACAGTGTGTGTGTGTGTGCTTTCTTTTACACTTTCCACGATTTTGAAGACAGCTGAAACTTGGTAGGGAGGTGTTGGGACGTGGAAAAAGTGGGGGTAAAGATGAAACTGATCAGATTCAACTCGACCTTCCTCATTACCCCGGATGTAAAGTTGCACCCAGTTACAGCAGAGTGGACTCGGGATCGAACCAAAGTCTTTTAGAACAGGAGATGATTGCTGTATCCATTTCGCTGATGCACCCACATCTAGTTGACGATGACTGTGCCAAGTCTAAATAATTTGTATGAGGCAGTAACATGAGTACCCCGCTGGTTATTTGGCCATTTTGGTTTCAGGAAATCGTTATATATAATGTTACATGCCTTTATTGTGTAGGGATTTTATACGTGTTTATAACTACATGGTTGTAAAGGGTTTATATTCCAGTTCAATGTCAGCTGGAGCTGTGTTGCTCAATGTTGGATTTGTTCTCTGTACCTGAAGCAGTTGCTCATGGGTGGTTCGAACCGAGTCATAGGGCGGAGTGTAACCGTATGGCTGGTTGGTCACTTGGCTCCCTTCCTTTGACCCAGTTGGTCATCTGCTACCTGTGTCATTATTCCCGTGTTTATTCCATATTATTTATTACAGTTTTTGGTTTATGGTTCCTATGGTGTTATTTGCGTTTTAAGGGTGCCTTGTGTAATGAATTGTGTAAATATAATAGCATGTTGATAGTTACTACTAAAATAATAGGCACTACTCTAAATGGACTGTATTGTTGCAGCTTTTTATTCATGGTCACGGTGTGAACTGCCGCACTCCGAGCCTGTATGTCAGCACTCCAGCTAGAACACTTGTCAACCCTAGCCTCTGTGCTGTTCCCCCTGGTCAATTATCAAGTACCTGTGCCGGTTAGGAGGATACTTGCGCTCCTGTGAAGTTGTTGAGAAGTCTACACTCCCGACATTTGTTCCGGCAGGCAGACCGACACTTCCTTACCACATGCTTATGTTGCTCTGTACGTTCTTCATGCCGATTATCGGTGTAATACTTGTGATTGGACATCTTTTGTTACAAATATCCAGTAATCTTGTTCAATATCCTTGGTGAAAGCAAAAGTGTTCCACCTGCCAGTAATCTTTAAAAAAACGGTCAGGATTATTTGATTTTACTCTTGATTAAGAAGCATTTTTTTATCATTCCCTTTTTTACGGAGTTGTGTTTTGCAATCTTGAATTATGTGTTTTCACTGGTTTCAAACGATATTATCTTCTCTAGATGTACAAGTTAACATAACCGGTAGTTAAGGTGGGTTACAGTTTCCAGGCAACTTCTCTCATTTTGAAGCAGGTTCTGTGATGTTGTTTAACCTGTGTGTGGCGCCAACAAGGTCACAACCCACACACGCTTACCCTAAAAGCAGCTTAGATTAATACAACTCGCAACACATGCTTTTAATAACCTTATTTCTTTTTACATTCACGGTAGAAAATTTCAATAATTAATGGTCTTTGTAAAGAGTTTAAACTATATTATCAAGTCCTAGCAGCAAAATACTGACATCTCGTAGGATAAAAAGAAAACAAAGTGACTGCATTGTTTGGCTACAGTCCATTCCATTTCCTCTTCCAAATATATTTTATTGAACATCCATATGAATTATATTAACTACAGACTAACATAAAGTTGTTCGTTTAGGGATGAGGCTACAAGACAAACTAGCGTAAAATCTGTGCTAACTGGCCAAGTCCAAAGCTCACTTAGATAATTATACCGACACACACAACCCCAAAAAGCATTTAGAACGTAGACCAAGAAGACGAAGAATCCGTATAGGAGTGGAGGAACATTTGTGCAGAAAAAAAATTAACGGTGAAGGCTGAACAGCTCGACCAGCTTAGTGGAAATTACACATCTATAGTGAGAGACCTTTGTCTGACACGCCAGGCAAGAGCCATAACAATTGGATGATGATGATTAGAATGACTGATGATGATGAGTTATGATAATAATGATTACTATAATGATGACGACAACGATATTAATGCAACATGTTTATTATTCTCGCCACAGGTGAAGGTTATCTATGGTGTAAATTATACAAAAACACTGTAATAAGTAAATAATGGTGTCCCAACTGGTAAAACATCCTGTAGGTTAGGTTAAGGAACTGAACATCAATAGTTACAGGTAAAATGGCTGATATGAATGTAACGAAGAGTTCGGTTTATGTATGTAACGCATCGTTAAGGCGTGGCCTCAGGGCATGTAGTAGTCTTCAATGACTTAGTAAGTAAATGAACACAAGAAGGGCCAGACCCGTGTAGAATAGAATGCCCATGTTATGAAAACTACGCACTAATACTTTTACATCTGTCTAATGAAAATCTTTACCTTGTACTGAGAATATAGTAAGTGTGAGTGGTGAGTGTGTCGACTCTACCAGGTAACATTGACTCAGCCGTGTACTGGGAACTAACACTCACACCGTCACTAAATTACAGGCGCCATTTTATCTCGTTCTCTACCCCTTCTCCGATACCCCAGCTGTAGTCTTCCGTGTGTTAAAATGTAGGTATGTGCATGTTCCTGGGTGTAAGTGGGAACGCACGTATGACTGGTGGTTTGTTGTTCTTCACCAACCTGTTTATTATCTCGGATGTGGGCGGCGGGAGTGGCAAATCATACCTGCCTGATCACCACACCTTTTCTACCCGCTTCTCCCCCACACCCCCGGCCCCAGCTTCCTTAACGGGAATCTTTGCACCTGCGGCCTCCTCCTCCTCCTCGACAACCTCCTCACCCGCCCACCACACTAACCTCCATCCAACTCCTCCCACCACCAGTCCACTCCGGCTCACCACCACGAGCAGTATACTTGGCGTCCAACTCTCCAAGATGTCATCCCTCGCTTCATTATTGGTACGTTGTCATTCTTATTGTCTTATTGTTGACCTGTTTATGTTTTAACACACACACACACACACACATTTATATATATATTGTAGCAAAGAAATGTGTTGGACAATATACTGTAATTAGTATGTCAGTACTTATTGAATATTTTTTTGGCTGATCACACATGGTTAGATGATTTTGCTTGGAATGTGAAGGTTAACAAGAGGATTTTAGGTCATTATCAGAAAAGCTCCGTATTTCTCCATCCCTCGTCCACCTTGGCGCCACGTGCTGTGTCTGTCTTTACTTTGTCCTTGTTGATGAAGATTGTATTAAATTTACCCAAGTTACAGGTACCGATCCACTTATAAAGTATCGTGAGTGAAAAATAAAAACATTTCTTCCCTTTCCGTATTTAAGAATATAATGAACTGTCCAACTAAAACAACACAGGAATATGTTACCCTAATCGTGGGTTCCTGGGTTTTCAATGAGGAAAATTAACCTCCAACGACCTGATTACTGGAGCGAGATGTTATCGGTATAGGTAGTTCATGAAAACGACAACTAGTTTGAGAAGGCGGTGTTCGACAGACGACAAAAGCAGTCGTAACTCCACAACAGATAGTGAGTCAACGGAGTCGAGGGAATCTGAAACACTTTGTTCCTGGAAGTTGCCTCAAAATCTATCGCTCACCGACACTATTCGACAAAGGTGTTTGACATATAATGTTCTGGTCAGTGTTGACTTACTTTTAGTGATCTTCAGAGGTGTCTTTATGATCTAGTAGTAGAGAGATGTGCTAGTACCGTAAGGGTGAACTTGATCAGGTGTAGTGCTGCCCATAGCTGCCTCTGACGCCGACCTGCTGCTGCCGTGTTGACGTTACTCTGCTGCCTCGCTGACATTAACTTGCTGTTTTGCTGACATTATCCTGCTGCCTCGCTGACATTAACTTGCTGTTTTGCTGACATTATCCTGCTGCCTCGCTGACATTACCCTACTGTTTAAATATTAGTATCTTCATTCTTCGCTAACATGTGTGTTGAATCACTGATGTTAAACTGTTAGCTCGCTGACATCCTGATACAGCCTCATTAAGTCATTATATAGTTTCTAGACTCTAGATGTTGTTCCATTGACATCTTTTGTCTCCTAAGGCTTGCGAGAGAGTTGACTAAGGCTAAAGGGGTGGGTGAGTCAGGAGGAAGCTAACCTTGTTGCTGACATGAGAACCCTGTCTGTGTCCTCCCGCCGTGCAGGACACACCCCTGACATGCTGTTGCCTGTGTGCCCTGCTCCACGCCGTGCAGGACACACCCCTGACATGCTCCTGCCTGTGTGTCCTGCTGCACGTCGTGCAGGGCACACTCGTAATGTCTCCTTTCTGCGCCTCGCTTGTACAGGTATGCAGTACACAATGAAGGAGAAAGCTGTTGACGTCATTTACAAAGATCAAACATGACAAATGTGATTTCTCTTTCATTTACTCTGCAGGAATTACTTCATCTTGAGCTGCCCCGTAAATATGGATCATCATACGCTGAAAAAAAAGATACTAGATTCTAAAGAATACCTTTCAGAATTTTAGAAACTTAATGTTTTGAAAGGTGTGTGTGTGTGTGTGTGTGTGTGTGCGCGTGCGTAAACGCGTGGTGTGTCACGGACTGGCTCGTGGCCAGTTGTGGGTCAGTGGTCGCTGGCTGTGGAGAGGGAGAAACTTGCCTTACCTGTATGCTGACCATATTTGGTTGTACTGTTCTGCGGCTCTTTTGCCCCCCCCCCCTCCCTCTCCCCCAGCACGAGGCTAACACCTTTTGCTCTCGTGAAAACAGAATGTCTTGCTTCACAGGGCTCAGAACAATGTCTTATATCTAAAGAATAAGAAAAGTTATTTCTATTATTGTTCATACTAAAGGTAACTTTATACAGTAGTTACTCAGATGAAGTTTTATCTGACCCGTAACTCATACACGCATAAGAAATACATACAGGAGAAGTGACGTGTGTACAGTATCATACAATAGGCTACAAGACCAACACCGTCTACCACGTTTTAACTTTTTACTTTTATCCTCTTAGGCGGTCGGTTACGTCAAAAACACATAACTAACTTGGTAATGCGCCGATACAATTTGCATCTCTCAGCAATATTCTGGCATTCTCTGACAATAATATCTCTTTTTTTATACTAATTACATAAAAAAATTATCTTTGGCAAACGTAAATCAGTTAGTGTGAGTAGCAGTGGGTGCTGAACCTTGACCGGGCCAGAGAAACTTAGTTCCCCTAGTTTGTTGTTAGCAAGATTCACTTTCTTCTCACATTGATCTGAGAACTTCACTTCATTATTAATATTAACATCCAGATATTTGCTCCCCCCCCCCTTACACACACATACACACCAAAAAAAAAGGTATCCGTTTAAGTCGCACAGTAAGTATGTATGGACCGATTTCTCAGAGTTCTTCTACAAATGTCCTATTACTAGTATTCTTCTTGTCAGTTTCGTCGGTTTTGTACTTGCGATATACTGCTTTGATTATCCTTATACAATTATTATTTTACTTATTTTCAGTTCCATGGCGTCTGCGTAGTTTAAGAGAGGTTAAGCTGCCTGCCATATGTGGAGGCCAGGGATTTGATACCCGGCCTGGTTTGGAGACGGGATTTGGCTGAATCAATGGGAATTGAGTTTACGTTTTTATTTGCTAAATATTTATTTGTATGTGACTGGTGATTCTGTGCGGCAGATGGTGGTGTTGGCGGCGTGTGTGGTGATGCAGGTGTCATGTCGTCCACGTACTCCTGAAGCTCCCGCCGTGGAGGTTGTTGACGGCGACGGTAATGTTGTGTCTCATCAGCCTATCCCCAGCGAGCAGTACGGATACATCGTGGGCGACCTACAGGTGTGGTCTCATGACATTGACATCAGTCGGCCCAGGTAAGACTCGAACTGAAGCTGCACTGCTGTACGAGTGTGTAATTATGAATGATAACATTAATAAATCTTGAGTCATGATTTAACGCTTTATTGAAAGAAGAAATGCCAATATTGTCAACCATAAAATAATAAGAATCAACCTTAAACAGGCGTTATTAGATAAAGTCGACATTCCTAAAATACATAATTATGGTTTATTACTTTACGTAGTAAGTTTGACTAATTTGACTTGTAATTATAGAAAACAGATCGAAGTTTTCACAACACTTATTAGATAAATGCAACCGCTTGTTCTTCTATCATATATATTTTATTTTTAAATTACATCTACTGTACAACTTTTACACAGAAGCCCGTTTAAAAAGTCCCTGTTTGTTAAGGTAGTCTCTGTTGTCAGGCCCAAGAAGAAGAAACCATCAGGTCCCAGAGCCTCGGCCCTGATATCTGGACCGGCGGAGACCTCCCTGAACGTGGGCCCCGGGACAGCCGTGGGCGCTGAGCTGGCCATCGGGTCGTCGCCTGCTGTCGCTGTCTCCGGCGCCACCCTTACCTTCAACACTCCTGCCCAGGTCGTCCCTGTTGTTGGACCCTAGCCTTCAACAGCTATTCTGCAGTTCACTGAAGCTCCATACTATCCCTCCTTAAATAAACTGAAGCTCTATTCTATTCTCCCAGTTCACCAAGTTCCACTTTATTCCTCTTCCAGTCTGTTAGGGGCTCCCTCACAAGACTATTGCCCGTGTAACAGAGCCCTATCAGCCTAGCTTAGTTAGTGCTTTAAGCCGGCCCCAGTGAGAGGCAGTTCATGAGCAGATGAAATAATTTACCAATGATAAATTTTTTAGTTGAAAATTTTATAAATACAGATTCAACTAATTATCGAATTTGAAAAGATATTTAACAACACTTTCTTATATAAATCAATAAATAACTGAAGATATCCCCAACTTGAGAATTTCCCTGTTGGTAGTTTTGGAGGCTTCATTCGTAACGATGGTATTTTTTTTTTATGAAAATATATAGTGATGTCGTAGTTCCGAATGAAATCTTTAAATGATCTCCATAAAATAAACAAGTTTTCTGATGGTGAAAATTAGTTGTGATAAACAAAATATACCTGTATGTGTAATGTCAAAAAAAATGGGGGCATTTAGGACAAGCTTCGCAGCTACGGAATTTTACAGTAGTGGCCATTCATATTCTGATGCTGTCATGTATTTAGTCTCGGAGTAGGAGTAAACCAACGCTGATTGTAATGTGTCCTCTGCTGTGTCCACCATGTGATATATTATGTCCAATAAACAATGATCACACCCTACATCTTTTATTCATTTTTTCAATTTCAATTGTTTATTCCCTGATAGAGGAAGCGGGATCCTAGTGCTGTCACGAGGTGCCCCTGTACAATGACACCAGAAGAATCTGGCAAGTGTGACAAGTATATACAGTATAAATATTATAAAGGGGATTACTAAAGCCTAAGGAAGGAAGGATATTCCTTTAACACATAATCAATATTATTTACAAAATATCTGGCCAGTATGGGGAGGATCATCGTGTCTCTGTCAGGGGGTCGTGGAGTGGTGGTCCAGCAGATCTTTTATTTACTTGATTTTTCATCTTGTGTTCAAAATCCTAGATCATCTCCGAATGTCCCACGTATTAAGCTTGATATTGTATCAAAAATATTCTGTATGTATAGATTATCATATCTGATGGAACTAAGCATTTCAATAGAAGATGGTAACGTTAGATTGACACCAGTCGTTGACACAGTGGATCGTGAAATACTATGTGAAAAACTGCAAGCTCTTGTCATTGAATCTGCTGACTGGTTAATAAATCTTAATAAATAATACCGAGTCAACACCCGACCGTCATCCTGTGGAGTCATACAGGACAATAGCTGAGGACCATTGCTCTTCTTTTGCTATGTAAATGCCATGCTCATTAGTGGTAACTCCAACATTGCATTTGTTGTTTATAGAAGTGTCGTTTTAGTGTAGGGGAAAGATCTAAATGATATAGCTAACAAGTTATCAGAACTGGAGTCATGCAAACAGTGGCTCATAGACAACAAATTATCCCTACATCCTGGAAAGACTGAAGCAATGTTATTTGACAAAAAAAAAATATATAAAATCAGTACCCTGTAAGTGAATTTAATGTTTTGTGTGGTAATGAAGTGAACCAATCTCTACTGTAACCTCGGTGAAATACCCAGCCAGAGCTTATTCAGAGCTCATTCTTGACTCTTACAGAATTAATTGTAGAACAAATATTAAATACAAGTAATGTTAAGCCCCGATGTGGGTCAGTGACCTGTGCCCGGGTGGGCTAATTCCCGTAAAAAAAATAAAAGAAAAATCTTTCTAGAAATGCTAAATGTCTCTGATGATGCCCATACAACCACTTGGTCACCATATATCGTTTTTAATACCTGCACTGTCTGTATATACATTGTTCGTATATTCACACTTTCTATGTACAGTGCGTAACTGAATTAATGTAAGTTTGTATGACGATTTTAATGAATAAATGTCTATCTATGTATATATCTCGGGCCATAATCGACTTACTATTTACCATTGCGTTTCTGCTCTTTTGTTTTAGTATAAATACTAAACCAATGTGATTTTTAAGTAAGTTTTACAATATAAATTAATACAAATATATCCGTGTGTATTCAGTAATTCATTTTGAGTTTACCGCTAAAGGTTTAAAGGCTCTGGCCTGGTCTACTGCAGCGCCATCTTGTCTTGCTTACATTATCATCCCTGTGGACTCTTTAAAAGGGATTTACATCCTTATGCTATTATATTTAGAGGATTTCTTTGTGATTAACGACCAGCAGCGTTAATTCCCCGAGAGGTAAGCTATGTTGATTAGGTGCAATTAATTTTAAAAGGGGTATTTTCCCGCCACTGCCATCACCAGGTCGTTATGTTACTGACAACAACACCTGTAGTGAAAATAAGTCACGTCTAACAACACCTGCGACCTGCCTCTGTCACCCTCAATACATGTCCCCCATCAGATGTCAACACTTGGTGCCTCTTGCCTCCATCAACACCTGCCTCCCTTTAACACCTGTCTTCCTCATCACAACTGTCCCCCTCAACAGCTACCTCTCAACTGTCTCCCTCAACCATGGAGGAGGACGTCTCTACTCTCTCCTGGGTCATGCCATCAACATTCGCCTCTAATAAATACACTGACTTTGGCTAGATGTAAGTGATATAATATTAATTAACCTGTTTTGAGTCACAGATGCAGTGAACCCTATATGGCGAGAAAAGTCCTTTGTCTCTGTAGAAGATATCCTCAGGTTGATTTATTTAAGTAATTTAACCAAATAAAATATTCCAAGAAAGCTGTGGATCACCTGAAGAATAATTTTCACCCCAACTTATGTCACACAACCTAACACTGCTTGGTGGGCAGACTATACAATGCTAGTTACTAAGATGACCTTTCTGACTAACCTAACCAAACCATCAACAGGGCCGCCGTACCAATTTCCAATACATAATGAGAACTTTGTGAAGTATCAGATAATAAGCTAACAACCATGGTCCAAACGTTCACCATTCGTAGTGCATCACTGAGATACTTATGGGTAATAATAATTTACAACAGGACCCATGACAAGGAGCAACTGAGGAAAAAATTCTGTAATAGAAAAATAATTTACCATTTAAATATCAAGAAAAAGCTTGGAGGAATTACAACTTTTCTACTTTTGGTTTTGATTGTTGCTCGCTGAACATGAAGTTACCCGGCCCAGGATGGCAGTGCATTATTTTAGGTTAGGTTAGGGTGTTATTTTGGTTTATGTCCTCTTTGTACTCCCATTATGACCTAACCTAACCAAACCTAGCCTGTTCGGAAATATTCGCCATTTGCTTGCTTAGCATTGGAAAGCACATAATAAATTTAACCATAAATATGGCATCCACATGTGGGTTTGGACTCTTCTTATGTAGACCTCTTGCACAAGGTGTCAATGCAAAATGCTTATTTAAGTATAATGTTTATAATTATTTCATATTATAAGTGAACCAAGATTAGGCCATTAGCATTGTACTGAGTTTAATTATTTTCTTGGGTTAGGTTCGGTTAATTTACCAATATTTGTAAACCTAACCTGGCTTCTGTAAGTGTGTTTATGCCTAATCAATGAAAACTTTTATGATAATCTTGAATAAATAAATACCTGCATCTACCTACCCAGAGAAGATTCCAAGACCTGTGTAGAAATTAATTAATCTTGAGCTTGTTGTGTAATATATTCACTATAGTTATTGAACCCTTTAAATTTTATCACTAACTCTAATATTAATTTCTATTTGCAGGAACATGAGAGAAAAAATTGGTGGAAAAGTACAGCTCGAGTGTGTGATTTGTGGTGTTATGTTGCCGTCGGTTCACGACTACCACCAACACAACATTCGTCACCACTCGGCGGACCAGCTCTCCCGCGCCATCCTCAAGCTCAGAAACTTACAGGTGTCATTTAATGATCTACCCACAGGAGACGATGATTGGACTAAAGGAAGAAGGATGATCAAAGTTGAAGATGAGGTTGATGATGGTCAGGAGATTCATCTAGATATGACTGAAGCATTAGGTAGGGGATATAGATCTACTGTACTTGTGAACTGTTCTCATCCTAGATTGTGTGAAAGAGTGATGGTGGTGTAATGGAAGGGATTAAGTGCTTCACCTTGTAGATTACGTTTATATTATTTCTCTTCTTCTGTACTGTACATCACAAGTTCACTAGAGTCCTCATGTTCTTGTGCCTTATCCCCACTTTAACACTACCAGCTACACGACACTCACCACAGGCCTTTCTTCTGGAGGCTGGTGGTCCAAGATCAACAGGCAATAATTCTAATGCAATGTATTGTGGGTGTGTTATACTGGACAGTCAACTACTGTACTAAATTCTGTTTGCCTCTCCCCCTGAACCACGAATCCCTGAGAAATTCAGACTCATGAATGCAAAGCATTTATGAACAGAATAATGTGTCAGTCTACTGCTTCTTCAGGTTCATGAGTCTGTATCTCAGGGTTTTGTGGTTGAGGGGGAGAGGGGATGAACTTTAGTAATTGACAGTACAATACATTACTGTTACATTACAGTACAGTACGTGTACAGTGAAACATCCATGTAACGGACTTCTCTTTCTACACAATTCGTTAGATGGGGTTTCACGTCTAATGGACCCTCGACATAAAAGTCTTTCCTCTCCATATTGTTCATTAAATAGAGGTTTCACTGTGTATTTATTGATGGAAGAGGATTACTTAGTGTATTAGTGTGGTATAGAATTTTAATTTCTCTTGTAGGGCTCCCTCTTAAGGTAGACCTGATGGATGAGGAGGTGATTGAACTCGGACCGACGGACAACGCCGATCATTTGCAGGTTCAGAGTCGTCTGGTCAAGAACTCACAGGAGAGGAGACAGCAGTCGAGACAGGTGATAGAGGTGAAGGAGAACCACCCACCGCCCTGTTATATCAACCCTGCCATCGAAGATCCTGATGCTATTGTTGTCAAGTGAGTTAAATCACAGTTCTCCGCCTGAGTGTTTATGCCCATTATGTCTAATCTGAAAATGTCACTTATTCCCAGAATGTCTTACTGTCAGTTAATGATGACCTTACCTTACCTTACCTTACCTTACCTTACCTTACCTTACCTTACCTTACCTTAACTTACCTTACCTTAACTTAACTTACCTTACCTTACCTTACCTTACCATACCATACCATACCATACCATACCATACCATACCATACCATACCTTACCTTACCTTACCTTACCTTACCTTACCTTACCTTACCTTACCTTATCGGCCATATAAAATATACAGTACTTCACCATCACTACAGTACTTCACCATCACTACAATACTTCACCATCACTACAGTACTTCACCATCACTACAGTACTTCACCATTACTACAGTACTTCACCATCACTACAGTACTTCACCATCACTACGATACTTCAGCATTATATTTTGTACATGTTGTTTTCATGTGTTTTGGTGTATACAGTAAAACCTCCATATAACAGACTTTTCTCTCCATGTACAGTATTACATTAGACTGGAGGTGTCACATCTTGTGGACCCTTGATGTATATAATGGAATTTCATCTCTTTTTAGTTTGTTAGATGGAGGGTTTTACGTCCAACAGCCTCCTCGATATCATGGAATCTTCTCTTCATGTACTGTATAGTCCGCTAAATAGAGGTTTCGCTGTATTGCATTTGTCTGTATTCAAGACCGCTAAGTAAGATAAATAAAAACTAGACGGAAAATTTTTTAAAACATTTTAAAATGGATCTCTTAGTTATTGCTATTTTGTTTTCAGGTTCAACAGAGAACTGGTCATGGCACAAGACAGCAACAGTCGCCCATCTGTATGTCCTGAAGATTATCCAAGTAGTAGTAGGAAGAACAGGCCCATTAATAGGCAGATGAGAGCAGTCGTCAAAACAACTATCGAGATTCCCAACCCAGATGCTTTCATTATGGACTACAGGAAGGCCATGTCTCGGTCCAACGATAAGTACGTCATGAAGAACGTTAACGTGATGGACTCTCCTCAGAAGAAACGACGAGGGCGACCCAGAAAGGTTCCACCGGAAAGCAGCAGCGTTTACGTGCCGGCGACAGTGACACGGAGGAAGGCGGTGGGAGGCGAGTCTGAGTTTTCCGAAGAGGATGATGAGGATGACTTAGAAGCGTTAGCAGATCCTCCTCTTTTCTCTGATGATGAGGACGAAGAAGCTTCTGCTGTCATCCCCAATATTACCCGAACGCGGTCCGGAAGGGCTATCAAAATCAAGAAAGAAGACGGCACGTTTAAGTACTACGACATGCCCGGCAGACACCAGTGGGACATGGAGACTTTGAGCGGCTCGAATGACTGGGATGAGGAGGCGGCTCCTCCCACATTGGTTAGAGGAAGAAGAGGAAGAAAACGCAAACTGGTGAATGAGTCGGCTGCAGTGGCTCCTGAATCAACGGGCAATAGTGACATCAGTAATAGTGCTCACGTTAAAAACAGCGAATCGACATTATTGGTCGATATTAAGCGAGAAAATTTAGATGACTGTAGCATTGACAATTTAATGAAGGAAGATCTGAGTATGCCAACAACTGATCAGATCGTGGAAGATTCAAACGAATTTGATAAATCCTCAATATCAGAAACATTTAACGGCTACGAATGTTTTTTGTGTTTCAAGACATTTAACTTTAAGGAAGACTGTGAAAAACACATACACGAACATCTTCGGAAAGTAGTCGCCGACAGCAGTGACGCCACCGTAGCCAGTAGTTCACACACGTTCGACGAAAAGTTATCCGATGACTGCGACGATGTAAATATAAAAGATGGAAATAACGCATCATTACTTTCATCTAAAGGAGGCGAAACTATTGCAATAAACGTAAATGAAGACTCGGTAAAATCCGAGTATAATTCCTCGGCGAATTTAGGTACTCAGGATATCAAATGTACCGGTAATGAATCTTTTATTTGTTCTGTATGTAATGAAGACTTTCATTCCCAGACCGCCCTTCAAGAACACACTCACGAAAGTGTATGTAAATGTGACTTGTGTGGGAAGAAATACCAGAACAGGATCAGTCTACAAACTCACATCAAGAGGTACCACGAAGACACCGACTGGATGAAATTCAAGTGCGCAACTTGTGGAAAGAATTTTGGTTTCCTGACGGCCTTGGAGAGACACATGAAGGAACATAACCCCAATCAGAAGTTTTGCTGCGATCAGTGTGGGAAGGTCTTCAAATCCCTGACCAATCTTAAGAATCACATTCCATTGCATACTAAAGATGAAGTTTATGAATGCCCTTATTGCCCCAAAAGGTACTACATTAAGTATAGCTATGACAAACATTTGAGAACTCATCTCTGTGCTCCTAAATTTCATTGCGAGGTTTGCGACAAAAATTTTAGTGAAAAGAAGCATTTTGCCATTCATTTAAAAAGACATCAGACTGGAGGAAGTTTAGGAAGAAGTAAAAATTTTAAGTGTAATAATTGTGGAGATATTAAGACTCCTACTGAATTAGATATTGTGAGTGAGGCTGATTCAGGCCACCACAAGAAGTGCTTGGAGTGTGGCAAGGGACTCTATAAAAGATTCATGATTGAAAATATGGACACGTCATCATTGCTGACCAAAACTGACAAACCAAGAGAGCAGTGCAAAATATGTGGAAAATTCGTACTTAATCTCCACAGGCACGTCAAGTACACACACCTAGCCAACGAGTATGTACCTTGTGACGCGTGCGGAGTGGTAGTCACTAAGGGATCGTTGCCAGCTCACAAAAACCGAAAGCATGGAGGTTCTGCAGTCATGTGTGATCACTGTAACAGAGTTTTCAAAAACATAATGTGTCTACGGGAACACTTGACAAAGGTGCGAAGAAAAGAAGACCCAACCAAGAATATTTGCAAGTTTTGTAAAGAGGTGGTTGCTCCTGACGTCTGGAAAGAGCACATGATGAAACACACGACAAAATGTAATGACTGCGGAGCCTCGAATTTCCCAACTCACGAAGAGTTTATGGCTCACATCGAGTCGTGTCGAAGGTGCAGTAATTGTGGCATGACTGACTTTACCTCACGAGGGGACTTCTTGGCTCATATTGAAATGTGTGGCAGCAGCATCGACATAATGACCGGCACTTTAGATTCCTCAAACGACCAAGAGGTCGTAACAAGTATATTTGCTATAGTAGACGAAAGCACGTGCTGCGAAACATGTGGAGAGGTGTTTGAGGACCAGAGTTCTCTGGCTCACCATATCACAGAAGCTCACCCTAATGCCCTTTCATCTGGCCACATACTTGATCAGAGTGCTATGATTAATGAGGCCATCTTGTATGCTTGTCCTCAGGATGCATGTGGGGTTATTGTTGCAAGTAAGGAACTCTTGAAAGATCACGTTATTACTGTACATAATCTTGATAATTTCACTCAGTAGCTGTGTTCAGAATTGTGGTTTAATAATGACAGATGTAAATAATTATGTATTTTGATAGTAATATAATTGTACAATTATACAATAATACAAATTTATTATGAATTGTTATAATTTAATGAGTTTACAAGTAATTTTTTTGGATACAGAAATCTTACATGTAATTGAATTCAAATAATAAAACTCCCAGAATAGTTCAAAATCTTTGTCCTTTAACAGGTTCATATATCATACTGTGTGAGAGGATAATGCTAATATATACTGTATCAGTGTTTATGGACAAAATTAATCAGTGGCTCAGGTAACATTTACGATAGCTGATTCTGTAAGGATTGTGTTTTGGGGAACCTTGAGTTATGACAGACGAGCTATTTTACATCACATCCTAGATACACTACAGGTTCCTGCCTTCAAGGACCCTCTGAACATGGACCAAGTGTGCACATATCAGAAATTGTATACATTTGTATGTACAGTCAATCAAAAAAGTATTTGTACTTGAAGGGGGTGATCGATGAATTTCTGAATGAACACTGTGACTCCCGTTGTCTTGGTAGGATTGCCAAAATTCTTCATCCTTTGTGTCATATTTTCAAACAATTTTGTAAGGGTAGTTTTTTGATTGACTATACATTTACTCTCAGGAAGGTTTTATGTATATATATATATATATATATATATATATATATATATATATATATATATATATATATATATATATATATATATATATAATTGACATTAGTTTTGTAATGAGGTGCTATTTAGGTTGGAAGATTTTGAATGTTACCTTTGAGGACCTTGTACTGTGTAATCTCACAATTAAAACAAAGCAATAGGGAACAGAATTATACTTAAACTGTATAAATAAATAATTGCAGTAATATATTTATTGTATTATTTGTCTATTACCCATATTAATTTTTGGTGTGCTTCCCAAGATTTACCAGAGGAAGGAAATAAGTTCTTCAAACAAGGCTGTCTCTATATTTCGGGGATAAGAAAATATAAGCAAAAATGAGAATTACCTTTCAGTAACTTTCCTTCACTATAGATTATTAACTTATTTTTGTATTTGAATGATTAAAATAGGGAAACAGTTAAAAGATTGTGATAAACCTGTGTCTCGGAGAAAACAATTTAAATGATAATATAATGCATTGAATCAGAGGATACACAAATTTTCTTGTTTAATGTCTGAAAACTCATGCTGGGTGTCCCTCTCACAAACATATATTGATATAAATAGCATTAGCCCCCAAGGAAATTTTTTGGGAGTGAGAATCGGCTAGCGAGCCGATCTTTTGGTGAAGAGGATAATAAAAAAGGAAAAGTAATCAGAGACGTGACCGATCGCCCAAGCGGCTAACGAGCCGATCAGTGGTGAAGAGGATGAAAGTAAAGCGAAAGACCTAAACACTACCTATTGCTGGCATCAGTGGGTGACCTGAACAACAAGCTCTTGAAGAAAAACATAACTGGTAGCAAATGTCTCTCAATTACTAGTCTTTTTCAAAACACGTGAATGAAGAAATACTATAATACAAAAAAACATAGATCATAGGAAGTTAATAAAAGACGATTAATAAAAAAATATATAAGATAACACTGAACATGATGGAATTAATAAAAGAATCTAATATTCCGTATTTGAATTTGGTCCTTTATGATGACATTGGCAGCTCTGTTTAAAGAAGTTTTATCTTGCATGGTGGTGGCAAGCCTGTGGCTGAGTTACCTTATTGTTAATTTAACCTATTAATTCAACCCATTCCTTATTACATTATGTTAATAAAATGTATATTTAAACATTATAAATCAATATGGATGATAAATACATGATATAGAGATGAGGATATGGTTAAATAAAGGCGATATATGTGTGGTGAGTGAGGCTGGCAAGCAGACTATGACGCCATTGAAGTGTGTCAGTTGTTGTGGTAGGGAGTGAGGTGCTGGTGACTCTTCTAGTTAATACCTTCCCTTACTTCTCTCTCTACAACTGATGTATGAAAAGAGAGGAATTGTTTATAGTGTATAGATATAAACATGTCTGCCTTATTTGCCTGTTCTCGTTGCTTCAGTAGGCACCCTTTTGAGGAGCTCTCCCAGGGCCAGCAACTGTGTAAGGTGAGTAAAGTGCGTTGTTAACCTCTATGTCAACCGGTGGCTTTGTTTTAATGCCATATTTTGACATATTTGACCTTATTTATGTCTTTAAAGTCTAAGATTGACCTTGTTTTGTATTATAAGTTAATACTTTAATCCCCCGTGGGTAAGGTAGACGGGCGTGTTATATTAGGCTGTGTTAGCTTTGTTTGATGGCTTAATGACCTAATTTGTCTCTTTTTGTCCAATATTAACCTGTTTGACATAAGTTAATGTTTTATAATTGTTAAGGTGTTTAGTTACCATTGTTTGAACGCTGAATGACATCATCATCTCGTCTCTTCTAAGAACTACTGTGTAATGTACTCGTGTAGCTCTTCTGTTTATATTTTAATTTGGTAAAGATTAATATTGCTTCTCCTTTTAAATAAGTAAATTAAAGATATCTGGAAGCCATTATGTCTTCCAGATATCTGTAATTGTATAGTAATGGTTAATCTGGTCACTTGTACTAGAGGTGGCCATCATGTGAAGGTCAGTGGCCCTGTTGTGGTTTTCCTATGTTACATGGAGGTTTCACTATACAAATAAAGAATAAAAATAAAATAATGTCGTTGTATTTCTTTGAATGTTTTCATATGAAACTTTAAGAGTATAGAGGTATTAGGAACACTTGGGCCAGTACATGGGTGGGTTGACTGATAGTGACCAACATTGTCTGGTACACTACACCCACAGTGCTCCTGATGACACTTGGTGAATATTGAGAGAGGAAGTTACTTAAAAAAATATTTAATTTAACTGGTTTAACACAGCTAATCCTTATTTCTTGATAAACTGCTCATATAGTAGATAACATTTCCTATATACAGTACAGTATGTTTCTCACCTAAGTACTGTACATATATATTTCTCACCTAAGTACAGTAGCTAAAACAACTATCTGTGCATACTTTGCAGGAAACAATATACTGTGTGACCATGGACGATACATTTTGGTATATGAGGGTTGTTACTAGTCACACAAAATTTGGGAGCATATTGACCACAGATAGTTGTTTTAGCTACTGTACATATATGTTTCTCACCTAAGTATAGTATAAACATCCTAGGGGCTACTGTCTCGCTCACAATGCGTAATGCATATTTATAAGCCATGCAAAGGCTCGGTTGTGGGGATGTTATTAGCTGGTGATGTTTCCTTACCGATAAATGTTTAGTGCTAATAATTTTTTTTCTAATAAGTACAGCACAGTGAAACCTCCATATAATGTACCTCTCTCTACATATTATCCCTTAGGTTTGGGTTTCATATCTAACACCCTCAATATAATGGACTTAACTTTCCAAATAGTCTGTTAAATAGAGGTTTGACTTGTAATAAACTATGACTGTGTGTGTGTGTGTGTGTGTGTGTGTGTGTGTGTGTGTGTGTGTGTTGAATCTTCCCTATATTGTACTGTAGTTCTCTTTTGTTTCTTTTAAATATTTATAATTTGAAAGATCCAGTTTATAAGAACTGTTAAACCTCCATTTAACGTACATCAATCTAACTGGTATATAGTCTATTATAATGAGGTTTCACATATAATAGACCTCAATATAATGGACTACTCCCATACAGTCCGTTAAACAGAGGTCTCGTTGAATTTGCTTGTACACTACAGGTTTGTTAATACGAAAATCTGATTTTTTCCCCAGGAGTGTAGAGGATCGTTTCCCATCGTAAAGTGTACCTATTGTCGGAGTGAATTCCAGCAAGAAAGGTTAGGATATTAATTATTTAATGTCGTATTTAACTAACTCAGGTAATTCGTTATATGAGGGGTTTCACATCTAACGGGCTCTCGATATAACGGATTTTACTCTCCATATAGTCCATTCAATTGAGGCTTACTGTACTATACTGAATGGGGCAAAAATACAAAGTTAGTTTATGAAAGTTATATCTACAGTATAAATCAGTATACTGTACTGGCAAGCCTTTGTATTGCACTGTATTGTATCCTTATAATTTGTATCAGTGATATTTTCTCTTGATTTAATTTTTTGTGTTTTTTATGTTTCAGTAAAAGCAGCACTGTTACAATCTGCAAGAAATGTGAGTCTATGGTGAAGCAGTATGGTAAACCCTCGGCCTGTGAGTAC
This sequence comes from Homarus americanus, assembly GCF_018991925.1. Classification (NCBI taxonomy): domain Eukaryota; kingdom Metazoa; phylum Arthropoda; class Malacostraca; order Decapoda; family Nephropidae; genus Homarus; species Homarus americanus. The sequence goes on from NW_024736071.1 coordinate 16,719,491, forward strand.
TGTAACGTTATAGCTGCCTTCATCGGTAACAAGTGCCAGCGGTGTACCAACTCTGAACGGAAGTATGGCCCCCCGCTATCCTGTGACCAGTGTAAACAAAAGTGTGCATTTGACAGGAAGGATATAGACAAGAAGAAGGTAAAATATAGTTATCTTTGTCCTTTAAGGTCGTTTTTCTTTATTGTTTTGTTCTGTTTTTCTGTCATTTTGAATTTAGTTTTACTTTTCATCATTACTTTTCTCCGGCGCTCACCATATGAACCTTGGCTGTTGCGGCGGTAAGACCATTCAATACATACTCTTAATCAGTCTATTAATCTGATGTCTTTGTGAAGATAAAAAACATTTATTCTATTACATGTACAGTACTGTGTTAGGAAATGATATAGTACTGTACATACCTTTTATTGTAAGCTTTAATTATATACTAACAGTGAACCTCCATATAACGGACTTCTTTCTCTCCATATAATCCGTTAGATGCTGGTTTCACATCTAACGTACCCTCGATATAATAGGCTTTTATCTCTGTACAGTCATCCCTCACTTTACGTGGTTAATATAACCCACAGGGTACCGCGGAAAGTGAGAAACGCGTAAAGTGAACAACATAACATATGGGATTAATTGAAATAGAGACCGGGCCGACCCCCAAACTCCACTTTTTGACGACACACAACTATGTTGTAGTAAAAATTTTATCTTAACTTTATGATGGTATGAACAAACAATTAATATAGAAGAGGTTAGGTTCGGAAAAATAAAGGCTAGGTTAGGAAAACTAAAAGTTAGGTTGAACACTTACGTTAGTAGAAGAGATGGGTCGGCATACAGGGATGGAGGCTGGTTCCGAGGCAGAGGGCAGGCCACTGGTCCTCAGGTGAGTCACCATCACTGTCATCCACACTTGTCAGGGCCTCCCTGACAAATCCCTCAAAGTCATCTTCACTGTCTCTACCTCTGTCACTATCACTGGCTTGGGCTGGCTGTGGTGGGTTGCAGGCGAAGAACTCTGTTATTCTTTGCTGACGGCTGGTGTTTATGTTGTCGTGTTAAACCTTGAAGTAGGGCTCCATAGTCTGCAACAGCTGGGTAGTGAAGATTTCGTACCTGTTTGCGTCATGGTCGTCAGAAAGGAGGAGCTTGATTTTCTCAACACACTCGATGGCACCCCTAACATTACTATGGGATAAGAGGTGTTCTTCTTGGGATGACGCACCACCTGCCTCTTCACTGACGTCATCATCATCTACCATCTCGTCGGTAGTCACATCAGGATCCCTTATCACCTCCAGGATGTCATCGTTGGTGGTCTCGGAGAAGCCTGCAGCTGTAACACTCTGCGCAGCTTCTCTGGCAAGGTCCACTGCTACTGCAACAGTCTGAACCTCACCAGTCACAGATTGACTCTGCCTTACGCCCGGAATGCCTTGTAACACATGTCTCCATGCGTGACGAACAGTTGCTACAGACAGCTGATCCCATGCCTCCACCAAGAAGTCCACAGCTTTCTTGATGTTGAATATTCTCCAGAATTGTTTGAAAAGTATTTTTTGCTCTGCGAACTGTTGATCCTCGTCGTCTTCGCTCTTGCTATCGGTGGTGGTGTCACTCAGGTTACGCAACTCTTCCCTGGTGTTGGTGTAGTCATTCAGGAGCTTGAATTTTGTTGTTGAGAATGCAGCTTTTACATTACAGATTAACTCTTGGTCCATGGGCTGTAACATAGACGTAGTGTTGGGAGGAAGGAAGACCACTTTTACGTTGGGGTGACGATCCTAACAGTAGGGGCGAGTGTCCTGGTGCGTTGTCCAGCAGCAACAAAATATTGAATGGCACATTCTGTCGCTCACAGAATTTTTTTACATCGGGAACAAAACAGTCATCAAACCAGGAGAGGGACAGTGTAGAGAACATCCACGCCTTACGTGCGGTCAGCCAGTGGACATTTAGCTTGGTCATGTCCATGGTTTTGTAGGCGTGCGGCTTGCGTGCTGTGTGGATCACCGATAACTTGAGCTTACAGGTACCGGAGGCATTGGTGGTAAACAGGACGGTGATGCGTTCCTTCTGCATCTTCCGGCCCCGAATCCTGCTGGCATTCTTTACAACGAAGGACTTGGAAGGTAGCTTTTTCCAGAAAAGACCAGATTCGTCCATGTTAAACACCTGGTCGTCACTGTACTGTCCTTCTTCCATAATCTCACGTAAAAACGGAGGAAATTCCCGAGCCGCAGCACGGTCAGCACTTGCTTCTTCACCACCAATGTTTATATTAGTGATCTTGTTCCGGATCTTAAACCTCTGTAACCACCCAGAGGAAGCATTAAAGGGTTTGGGCTCTGTAATTCCCATCTTTCGTGCCACTGCGATGTACAGTTCACGTGCGTAGTCCTTAACAGAGCGCGTGTCGACTGCCATGTTCCGTCGCGCCTGACGCACCAAGTACCTCACAAGTAATTTTTCTGTCTTGAGAAGCACCTGGTTGTGAAAATACTTGATCATAGCACCTGTAGACTTTGTGATCTTCATGTGCTCCTTTATCTTGGCTGCATCCTTCTTTATTGTTCGAATCGTAGATTCATTCACACCATGCTGGCGCGCCAAATCAACCTGCCTTGTTCCTTTCTCTAACTCTTGGATGATCTTATACTTCACCTCGTAGCTTAAGGAACGTCGTGTCTTCTTGGGCTTAGGGCGGCTGGGTCCAGGCAAGGAAAGGTTTCTCACTGGGGGCGGTGGTCCGGCGGAAGCCATTTTACAGAACAATGGATGCAGGATTACACGGTGTGGCCTGGAGGGATGAAACTGCCGCGGCTAGGTCAAGCGTCGTCTTTCCTCCCTCCCTCCCTCCCCTGGGTGGACACGTCATATTACTTTAAACCAATTACAGCTAGCAGCGGAGGGAGGTAGGGATGCATGGCCAATCACAGTCCGATACGTCATATGACGTCAGTGATAACGCAACAGAGACATGCACTGCGCAACCTTAACGCGCGGCTTGCCCAGGCGGAGGAGGCAGGAGCAGGCGGGTGGGGTGAATCTAAAAATAGCGTCGAGCCGGACACACTCCGCGTAAAGGGGTACACGCACCGCGGAATGTGAGCATCCTGGGTTCCGGCAGGGTACCGCGTAAATGTGGAAACGCGGAATGTGGGACGCGTAAAGTGAGGGTTGACTGTAGTTCATTAGATGGGGATTTCATATCTAATGGACCCTCAATGTACAGTAATGGACTTTCCTCTCCAGATAGTCTGTTAAATAGAGGTTTGACTGCAAAGAATTTTTGTAACTTGATTGTCCAACTCTTTATAGAGCAAGATTCCCTAAAACAACATTATTTTAAGACAACACAATTTAGATTGGAATTTGTACCCCAGTATGTGAGCGATGGTTAGGTAAAGTGACGTACTTAGGAAAGACATAAATAGAAAATTTGCTGTAGTTGATTTTTTTTTTTTACGGGAATTAACCCACCCGGGCACAGGTCAAACGACCCACAACGGGGCCTGGGGGGCAAAAAAAAAAGAACAGAAAGAAATTGAAAATAGAGAAGAAAAAGGTTATACAGTACTGTATTAATCTACACCACGAAGATGCTGGAAAACCAGCTTTTTAAAGTGAGACATTGTATAAGTATGGAAACACAGAAGAAGGCAGAGCATTCCACAGTTTGGCTGTGTGAGGAAAGAAGGAGGTACTATAACGGGTTATTCTTGTGTGACCGACATCCATAGAGAAATGGTGGGCACCGCGGGCAAGACGTGTGTTACGAGCCCACGGCCTTGCCGGCGGTACACAGGATGCCAAATCGACCGTACGTTTCTCATATGAATTGGAGTTTGGAGATACAAGCCTGGCACATCCTTATTTATGTCTGATTTTTGTTCCTAGGTTGTTCATTACACATTTGTTCCTAGGTTGTTCATTACACATGATGAAAGTGGTTAATTATATGTTAAGATTGAGTTATGTTTATTCTTAAGTAGCAAACATACTCTACTATATATCTCATGAAATTGGAAAAAAATAATCTTTTTTTTTTGTCACCTGCAGGTAGATGGTAAATTATTATGTTGGCTGTGTACACTTTCATACAAGCGAGCATTGGCAAAAACAAAAGTCACCGACCCGGGTAGACATTCGCACATAAAACTTGGGTCGCGCTCAGGTCACCACAAGGATAAGGAAAGGTGAGTTTAAAGTGTGTGTTGCTATGTAAATGTTGTCTTGCTCTGGAACAACCTCAGGGTAATGCCATTATAATGGACTTGCCTCTGTATAATCTGTTAGATGGTGGGTTTCATATGTAAAGGATGTGCTTTTGGGTAACCTGTACAGTACTATAATGGGGAAAGCCTTGCAAGAGTGGGTAAAAAAAAATGATAAAAAAATTATTAAACAGTTATTCATAAAGAAGCTGATTGCACATTATTCTCCTCCTCCTTACAGCAGACACAAGCTAAGTGGGCACAACAAGCGACCCAACCGCCCCGATGTCACCAAAATGCCGCAGGAGGAACCCCCAGCCAAGGTAATGCTCGCTACACCTTGTGCTCGCTTAATTAATTCACGTAGCTCAGTATGATTTGCAAAAAAAAAAAAAAATTATATATATATATATATATATATATATATATATATATATATATATATATATATATATATATATATATATATATATATATATATATATATATATATATATATATATATATATATATATATATATATATATATATATATATATATATATATATATATATATATATCAAGAGAAAGTGAGAAAGTATTATTAATGTAATCAAATGCAAGAGTAAAGGTAAGTGAAAATAAATTACGATTAGATATTAATTTCTAGTTTGTAACATGTTGCCATTGTGTGTCATCTTAAACAGTTTAATAAAGACATTTCTTTTTAAGGTCATTTATCCCTTTAGCATAAGTTTGATTTGCTTGTATTATACTATTACCAGTTTGATATCCACTTTGCTCAACCTCGGAAATTTGATTATTCGTCACTTCTTAGGTGAGTACTGTAGTGTTTGTGCATTATTCTTTTGAGATAGGTTACAGTACAGTAATACAGGAAGTAATACACAGCCGAATGAATTCATTATATCTCTACCTTATTTAAAGAACCAAAAAAAAAAGTCACTTGGCCAACCCAGTTAGTTTTGAGAGGAGAAAAATTGGTCATCAATTGAAATCATTCTAAGATCAACTCAATCAATGCATTTGAGAAATTTGTTGAAAAACTTTCAATGCTGGATTCCCGATAGCACAGTGAAACCTCCATATAACGGAGTTATCTCTCCATATATATTCCGTTACATGGGGGGTTTCACATCTAACGGACCCTCGCTTTAACGGATTTTCATCTCTTACATAATCCGTTAGATGGAGGTTTCACATCTAACGGACCCTCGATGTAATGGACTTTCCTCTCCACCCAGTCCGTTAAATAGAGGTTTCATTATATTTTCACCCCTTTGTCCACACTTACAAGTCTTTTTCATGTTTTCAGCTGGGAATATATGATACAGACAAAGACACACAGAGTATGGATATTCATGACAATTTTAAGACTGTGGTAAGTGTCCGAGATCATGATGAAAGATAAACAAATGGTAGAAATGAATGAACTTATGCAGAGATATTTACTATACCAAAATACACTAGACAGTAACATCGTTTATGTCATAACATGGCTCAGTTGGTTAGTGTAGGAGAAACTTCTTATATGTTAAGATTGGGTGTTAAAAGCTGTAGTAATTGGATTATATATATTTTTTGGTCTTTTATATTGACACCTACTGTTTGAGTTCATATTCTGTAATCTGACAACAAGTGTGACGCACCTTGCTCTCAGCTCGTCCGTATATGAAGTCTAACGTTATGTAGTTAATGTGAGATGATTAGATGATTAATTCACAGCCAAACACATTTATTATACCAGTTTTAGTAGGATGAAACGGAAAACAAGATTAACCCTTTGAGCATGGTTTTGTGCTGGCATACTTGACAATCACAGAGAGAGAGAGAGAGGAGATCATTGATATATACTGCAGCAACACTGTGCAGTCACTCATATGATGATGATGAGTATTACTGTATTTAAAATATTGAGACTTTTGCCCTTATGAAAATAATTTTTCTTGGCTTCAGGACTGATAAGTAGATATTTATTATCAGATCATAAAAAACAAAAAAAGGGGATGGATGTTCATAGCATCCACTAAACTATTGTTGTCGTCGTTATTAACGTTATTAGTACGTACTGCGCTTCAACAGCGAAGGAGGTCTTTAAAGTGTGTAACAAGGTTAGTTAATTATACTAGTCCAACACTAAAAAAAATTATGAGAGATAGAACTCTCTATTTGTGTCAGAAGGTTGGTTCTGACCTGCTTGTGTGCCAGCCACCATAATGTGCTTTATTTACTTTATCTTCGAGTGTCAGGACCAGTGTGTTGTTTTTTATTGACAGTGAAACTTCCATATAACGGACTTATCTCTCCATAAAATCGTTAGATGGGAGGTTTCACATCTGAGGCCCTCGATATAACGGATGTTCATTTTGATATACTGTAGTTCGTCAGTTGGAGGTTTCACATCTAACGGACTCTCGATAATGGATTTTTCTCTTCTTATAGTACATTAAATAGAACTTTCATAGTACAGAAATTGTGACATTAAGGATTATCCCAAGCGGTTCCTGCGGCATTCAATGCATTAGTAGTGAAGATGAATGAATGTTCCCAGGAGTGAGATTAACGATAGTATTTATTTCTGTAGCCAAAAAGTGAGACAAAGTCGATGTGTCAACAAACAAGCTACAGTGTAAGGGCAGCTTGATGGGTGAGTATTGCTTAGATTATCTTAACGTTTTTATTTCAGCAGAATTAGATTACTACCGGCTAATGATGCTGCAGCAGCTTATGGGCATTAGTAGCAAGGTGATGCAGAGGAAATGCAAGAGAAAATATATAATGTTAAAGGCAAGCCAGAGGGGTGGTAAGAAATAAAAAAAATGAGAACAAAGTGACAAATTGAGTGTACTGTACAGTCAGCTACTAAAGTCCGTCCGTTTGCCCCTCTCCCTGAACCACGAACCCCTGAGAGATTCTTCAGACTTGTGAATCTGAAGCATTTATGGACAGTATTATGTATCAGTCTACTGCTTCTTCAGGTTGACGAGTCTGAATCTCTCGAGGGTTCGTGGTTTAGGGGCAGAGCCGAATGAACTGTACAGTATCAAATGTGACTGCAAAAGCAATTCAGGATATCACTAAGAAATATGTATGTTAATACTTCTTGTGTGAGTAGCAAGCAATAGGGAATGGCTGAAGAACTGGAGTGTGATTGTGCACCAATATTTCTAGAGAGAGAGCATGGCATGAAGATCTACTATATCAAGCAACTTTATAATACAGTGGTCCCTCGGTTAACGAGCACAATCCGTTCCAACAGGTTGCTCGTTAACCGAAACCATTGTTTCAATGGGTTTTTAGGTAATTGGTTCCAGCTCACCGAAAGTTGCCTAAATTCAACAAAAAGGTAGAAAAGTGCACTTACTTTGAGGTGTGTATGTAGAAGGCTCCTGGATGATGATGATGATGATGATGGGAATTAGAATGGGGGTGGAGGAGAAGGAAGAAGAGAAGGCATTGGGGTGGAAAAGAAGTCACCCCATAGCACCATTTCACCAAAAAATTTTAGTTCTCTTGGTGTATTTCAAGATTATTTTCTTTAAATCAACACTGCACTGCATTATATATTGTCAATATGTAAAATATATTTCAAAATGACCAATAATTTGCTTGGAAATACAGAAAAAAATCTTTTAGTTGAAGAGTCTCAAGCAAGATGTTACCTCCACTGAAAACAGAGAGAGACTAACGCCTGTCTGGTGTGTTAACAGGCTAGATGGCACGCCAGAAACTAGTTTCTTTACCTTCAATTATGTTCAATAATTGTTAAAATGACTAAAAAAGTTAATATTAAACTTTTAAAATTATTAAATAGTATAAACTTCTTGATATTTACTAAAATAGTAAGGCATTTAAGCCCTAAAACCGATTACTGTATTGGCGGACTAATACTACAGCTGGTGGACCGCCAAATGCAAGCGAAAACATGTTGAAGTCGGCTCGTAAAAAACTCGTTAATCGAGGGATTGCTCGTTAACCGAAGTTAAGAATCTTATGGAAGGTAAATCGTTAACCGAGGCGCTCGTTAACCAAGGGACCACTGTACAGTACAGTACTTGCTTTAATATTCTCTTGAAGGAGTGGATTAATCATTGTCAAATTTTAAATGGCTGAATATATTATAGAAAAGATAATAATTAAGAAAAGTATAGAGTAAATTACAGATAGTTTAGTAGGAAACTAACACTGGATGGCTGGCTGGAACGATGTACAGTACCGTATACTGTAGTTGTGTGTGGATTGTGTTTGCAAAATTGGAATGAGAGTTGAGATAATGTTAGTTCAGAAAGTGTCGATGCATTATTAATAGCTCGCACAAGGGTAACGATTTCTAATTTGGAAGGACTGGTTAATTTAGTGAATGTTGAAGTGAAGATATTGAATTGCTTCTAAAAAATTAAAACAAAGAGCACATCTGTGAAGTGAGAATGGATTGGATATATGACTGTTGACATTTGAAGACCTTGAGGTAGTGACAAGAGGCTTTGACTAACAGTGACTATTATAGACAGTAAAATAGGTGGTTGTGGTGGTGGCGGAAGAAATTATTTAACGTAATTAGTCGAGGAGTTATAGGCAACAGTGCGACAGTTTGGAGGTGTACATAAAAACAACAATGACATGAACGTGACTGAGAAAGTGAAGTTGAAAGAGTGTGAAATATATACAAGCTGGAAGTCTAAATTATTTTTAAAGATTGATAACCTTTGGAAGTTGTGAGGTTGGGTTATGTTAGGGTAAGAGAGGATGATATAGTATTTTGCTAATGCCATTGTACAATACGCTGGTGAAGTGAGTTCATAATTAAGGACTATATACTGTACCATGTAAGAGTAGAGTACAGTACAGTAGTATAGTTTGTTGGGGGAATGACACTGTTGAGAATCTTGGATATGAATGTGAAGAGAGGAGAATGAGGGAGTTTGAGATTGGGAACTGGTTGTATTGGCTTATGGGGAGAACTACAGCTTGAAGGAGAATTACGAATAGTTTTGAGTGAGGTAAGTGGTGAAAGTTGTTATAGCTGTTGAAGATTAATAGATTATGTAGTAGCAAAGTCAAATCAACACAAATTATGTCAATACAGTATTGAGGTGTATGGGAATTGTATTTTGTCAATGGCTGTGTTATTAGAAGGGATACAGTATTATGTCTGTATTCTGTACTGTACTGTACTGTAGGTGGCAGGCATGTTGTATAAAGTAGAAATGATCCTAAGCTCAGTGTGGGCGGATATGTGTGGACCTAATGCTATTGTTCTAAGCAGATGGATATTGTTTGTCAAGTGAACCTTAGAAGCAGAATGAAAACAAGAGATCCACATCATCCACACACCCACACACATCTTTCACCAATATTTTATTCGTGTCCTTAGAAATGAATCTTCCTGTACGGGTATTGTGAATTTATTTGCGATACAGTATATAAATTTTAATCGAACATTATATATGAGCCGATGAGCCGCAAGGGTATTGTGCCGTCAACGAAAAAACTGAGACTGTAGTCTTGTGTCCATTGAACTTTTTCATCTTAAGTGTTTAGGTGTGCAAGTTTTTGGCCAAGTTTTGAATTACAGTAATACCAAATAAAGGAAACTCCAAGTTTGGGACAGAAAGACATTTGTGTTTTGGCTTGGAAACAGTATAATGGATCTTGTCACTGTCTGGCTAAAGTGGTATTATAGTACAATGAAACCTCCATATAATGTACTGTACTTCTCTCTCAATATAATCCATTAGATGGAGGTTTCATGTATAATGGACCCTCAATATAACGGGTTTTCCTCGCTCTATAGTCCATTGAATAGAGGTTTCACCAGATACTTATACTGAGTTACAATAGTTAATGAGAAACCTCCAAAGTCTATATTTCATAAATAATGATTCAGGTCACTTTTTGTTGTCTTTGTTTTGATAGTATTTTTTCTTTTATATTCTCAGGTCCTTGACTTTGTAATATTTCGAGCGCTAGTAAATTATTTAAAAGAACTGGCACAATTGCAAAACAAAAGACGTAATTAGACTTACACGTGGGTTGTTCTCTAACCATATGTGATCTAAGGGATCCTGCAGCATCATTAGCCTTCCTGAGAGGAGCGTCCCTGTAAATGGATCTTGAGAGGATTATTGTACAGGCACTCAAAAAACTATCTCTGCTGGGGGGGGTCAATGAATTTTGAATTTCAGAATGAACACTATGACTGTTGTCTCGGTAGGATTGCCAAAATCCTTCATCCGTTGTGTCATATTTTCTAACAATTTTGTAAGGATAGTTTTTGAGTGACTGTACCTGTAAGGTGTTTGGTAATGATCTCTTTGAGGTGTTGTCTAGATATAGAGAGAGTTCAGTAGAGGAACCTTGTGTGGCTCTTGGGAGTGTAGGTAATGGAATGATTCCTTACATTAGGTTTAGTTACCTACTCCATGTGGTACGAGTGGTCAGTTACGTGTGGTTTTATTTTGTCTGCTCCTTCGTATGTCTAGCTGGCTTGAGGAACATGAGAGTTTTTGGATAGTTACCGAAGCCAAAAGAGTATACTGTACTGTACAATAAATCCTCTATTTACATGATGATGATGATGACTATGGTAATAACAATTATGATGATGGTGACGACATCGTTTCGCTTGGGAATAAGTCCCAATTAAAATTGCGTTATCATAGATTAATGTTGTTTAAAAATATTAAAATTTGTGTGCCACTATCACTACTTCTTTGAGCTGCGTCTACATTAATTTCCTCGGCAATTTCTGTTGAGTGTTGAATTCTCTGTACAGGTACAGTAGTACAGTATATACCTGTATTCAGTAGCTACTTGACATAATATCCATGCATAAATAAGGCTTTGTTGATCTTGTTTTCTTATTTAGTATATAATTAATAAGAGATATAGAGAAAAAAGGTCTTGGCTCCGTCTGCTTACCATCTGCGACCAGCTGTTTCACTACTGCTCGGCGCCATTAACTGATATTTACTTAATATACTGTAATATAATTGTTCACCTTTACTTCCTCTGATAAATATGTAACAGTTCAACAGTCTACTATCTTGTTATGTTAAGATTCCTGGTTAAGAGTGACCCAAAAAGAAACACAATAAACCAAGAAAACGTCTGTCGACAAGATTGATTGAATCACCCGGCACAACACATTATCACTTGAGAGACCACAGTGAGCTCCTTTACACAACAACATTACAGCAAGCATGCCCTACACTGCTGTACATATACTCTTACTTAAATAAATAAAATCTGAGACTTTAAATTTTTATTTATTTTTTATACAGTGAAACTTCGATTTAACCGGACTATATGACGAGGAAAGTCCGTTAGATGTGAAACCCTCCATCTAACGTATTATATAGAGGTTTCACTGTAATATGGTAATATTAATGTTTGTTTCAACTTGCTTAGGGTTGCCATATCTGAATATTAAAAAAAGAGGACGTTCCCGAAGACATCCTGCCCCCTCTCCCCCTCCTGGCACACACTTTGGCGCTATGTAACCTTGATGCAGCCGTGACAGTTTTATGCTCTGGAAAAGTACAACAAATCGTAAGCACTAGTTGTGGCACCAAGCGACAAACCCACAACAAAGACTAAGATCAAACACTGTCACTGCAGGTTAAAGACTGGCCAACCACCGGTCACCGTCATTGTTGTCAACACACGTAAATAATATAGCGAAAGTGGCTAGATTATGGTTGAAAATTGCTAAAATGCCTTAAATGCAGGACAAGAAAAACAAATGCTAGTGTAAAAAAAAGCCATAAGAAAAAATGGTATACTTTCAACTTTTCATTTATGGTTGTAATAGCACCACATACAAAAAAATTATAATGTGCATGGCTGAAGAACAAGGAAAAGCAGTACAGTACATGGCACTACAGGCTAGCCCAAAAACTGCTAGCAGCTAAGTTGACAACACCGTACACGTGACTTATCAGCTGACGAAAACTGAACGAGATCTCTACTGTTTCCACCTCCCCTCCCTCACAGTCTCTCTCTCTCTCTCTCTCTCATCATTACAGTTTCATATTTCTTTCCGTGGAGAAAATGATGGAAGCTGAAATTCCGGACTTTTGAAGAATTTTGAAAATTACTTCCGAATGAAGATTTCTAGACTTAAATGGAGGACATGTCCGGGAAAATACTGACGTATGGCAATTCTAAACTTGCTATATGTTATTGTATTTTTTCTGTGACGTACGACCAACAAAACGTGCAGCACCCCAGTAATGCTTCATCCTTGCATAACGTTAAGTCTGCGGGGAAATACACGGCGATTCACATCGTTTTATCCAGTGTCGTGTTTTTTGAGGAACACGTCCATGGTATAAACAGAAAACTTACTGTATCAAGAGGTCCCGGATAATATACAGTATTTGATAACTACCGTAAATAAGAAACAGAGGAGAAAGAGAACCTTTCTTCCTTCTGTAGGTTCTAGTTGTGGAGTACAGCCGGACTGAAGTTTGGTGCTGGAGCTGTACAGGTGCTCCTCTACTTAAGAACTTTCAGAGATACAAACATCATCACTGAGGGGGGTTACCTGCCAGAACAGGTGTTTAATGTGGATAAGATTGGATTATTTTGAAGAAAATTCCAGATAGAGCAAACATTATCTAAGAGAAGAGTGAGCCAGGTTTTATGGCTGTATTAAAGGGTATAGCTGTACTAAATATCCTCAATCTTTTAATTTTTTTTTACAATATTTTTGGTGTCTACAAGAGTAAAGTTGGACTTACAAACAATTGGACTTACAATCAAGCCTCAGGAACGTAACTCATTCGTAAGTAGAGGAACACCTGTACTGTATAGTGTTGTGTGGCTGATGATGGTCAAGGAGAGAAAGGACTTCTTGTCGCACCGAGACTCGCTTAACCTCTCAGTCTTTAGTGGTAGAGTTAGGTACACTTCCCAGACTTCTCTTGAACCCTTTGACGATGATGGTTAATCCCTTTGACGACGATGGTTGATCCCTTAGACGACGATGGTTGATCCCTTTGACGACGATGGTTGATCCCTTTGACGACGATGGTTGATCCCTTTGACGACGATGGTTGATCCCTTTGACGACGATGGTTGATCCCTTTGACGACGATGGTTGATCCCTTTGACGACGATGGTTGAACCCTTTGACGACGATGGTTGATCCCTTTGACGACGATGGTTGATCCCTTTGACGACGATGACTTAACCCCTTAAGACTCAAAAGAATAAAATAAGTGTGTGTTCATTTAGTGATACAGCTGGTTGAATTGATTTTAATTGTATAGCCATACATTGTGTGTGTATATATATATATATATATATATATATATATATATATATATATATATATATATATATATATATATATATATATATATATATATATATATATATATATATATATATATATATATATATATATAGTTAGTATTTGCGAAATCACTTTGAATCCGGCAGTAAGAAAGATTAAAAACAAAACAAAAAGACAATGATTCCGAGAAAGGGCTCTCAAGTTTATGGTAGTAACTAGCATATGAATTCTTTCAAGTCTCCCGTGATATGTCTTGAAGGAAGGAATTACAGCACTGTATATATATATCATACATTACAGTGTACAATACTTGAAAATAACAAAGGAAGATAGATATGGTCTGCCCTTGTCTCTCTTATGTGATAATATTCTCAGTCCATGAATCATAGAGGAAGTAATGCACAGCCAAAAATATTTCTACAGTACTCACCTCACCCCCTCGAGTGAGACAGACTGTGTTTAAGATAAGACTGTAGCTCTTTGACAGTTCTGTATAGCCTACAGTGGCCAGCTCTGGGTATATATCATTGAGTTATACAAGTATACAGTTACAAGTAAAAAAAAAAAGATCCATGCTCAGGGGGTTAATAAAGTCTAGAGAGAGAGTGTGTGTGTGTGTGTATATATATATAAGGATGATGATAAATTTTTGGTTGATTGAGAGCTACAAGTCAAGAATTCATGTTTAGGGGTTTAATAGTCGAGGGAGTGTGTGTGTCCTGTGTAAGGATAAGTTTTTGTTTGGTTGAGAATGAATGAATGAATGAAGTAATATTGAGAGGAAGGTGTGATGGAGAGATGGCGGGAAGGCGGTTACAACACATTCCCCCCAATTCTGGCTCTCGGCTCAAGGTAAGAGAAAGAACGTACGACTGACCACGAATAATTAATATATTTTTCCTCAAGTTAATTCATCATTATTAGCCACCAAACTTAAGCTTAATGGATTTTCAAGTACAGTACAGTAGTTAATTACAGAGTATATATTGTACAGGTGTCTCCCGATTAATGAATAATAGTCAAGTGTGTTAAGTTGAATGCTTATACAGAAATCATGGAATGTTTTTTGTCAAGAGATTTTCCTTCTTTTTACATAGTTTCTTGTTTAATAGATCACCTAACGGTTACATTGTAAACACAGTACTGGCAGTTTGTTTAAAAAATAAAATAAAAATAGTTGTCATTAGGGAGTTATTGAACACTCCCCAACAAAAGTCCTGTTGCCTCACCTGCTTCTTCATGAACCCAGACATTCAGGTGAGGTGACAAGACTTATGTTGACAAGTGTACCTGTTGATTTGATTAATTAATTGTTTATATGTATCTGATGTGAGAAGGTTTAGTAATTGAATATGATGTCTACCAGATTTGTTTGTGTTCAGTTCTTGTGGCATTATTGGTGTTCATATTTACTGTATATACCTATTGTTCATCAGTAGTTCAGGAAAGGGAAATGTTCATTTAGATATTATTTTTAACACTCCATATACAGTACATTACCTTGTGTGTGTGTGTACATATGAGTGTTTGTGTATATACCGTATAGTAATGTGTATAGTGAAACCTCCATATATTGAACTTCTCTCACCATATACTGTACAGTATTCCATTAGATGGGTGTTTCATATCTAACGGATCCAAGATATAACGGACTTTCACCTACATATAGTTCGTTAGATGGAGTCTTCACTGTACAGTATACTGTATATGCACACACACACACACATGTATAATACAGTAAACCCTCGATTTCTACAGTATCCAAGTCCGCTCTTTTGATATACATAGTATTGTACTGCTGTGTCATGACGAACCAATTTAGACCTTAATTTCCATTTCCATGCCGCCGCCCTTCACTATACTGTACCCCAGGCGATGTCAGGAGGTACAAGCAAAAAGCGTAATCCTACACAGGTAATTTTAAGTCTCCACGGAGGAATGATTCTCCCTCCTACACATGATATTGGATGATGAGAAACTAATGCATTTTATTTTTTTATTTTTTATTTTTTTTTACTATAGGTGACACAGTTGAATTTCAGGTGTAAATGGTAATGAATAATTATCATCAGCTTTACACCAGATTGGACATACGTAAATACAAATAGTAGTGAAAACATAACACTGTCGGGATTTAAACCTGGTCCACCTTAGCTAATTACTGCAGCTCAAGGTCTCCATGCCCATAACTGTTGACCAATGGGTTAGGGCAGCCTGCCAACACACACACAGGTACCAGAAAGATTTTGATAAAATTCCCAGCACAACCTGTTATGTAAACTGGTAAATCAATATAGTGACAACATTGTTGTGCTGGGAATTTGATGAGAAGATGTAGTAGGTGGGAGGAAGAATGGAAGACAAGAGTACAGTTTGTGTGCGACAAAGACAGAAGGTTGCAAATGAACCTCATGGAACATGTACAGTCCAGCACTAGTATAGTTCTCCTGCCTAAGAAGAAGAGGTGACAAGAAAAAGGAATATGATTGTTATACAGGAAAGGACTAAATCTGTCAAGTATACTATACTGGGGAGAGATTGTGGTAGTTATTGCTGTGAAGATTGTTAGGTCAAAAATACAGGGTTATCAGGGCAACAGTGGCACAGTCTCACATAAACAAGAGGATGTATGTATGTATGTATGTATGTATGTATGTATGTAGATCAAGTTTATGTATTAAAGAACATAAATTAAAGGTTAGGTTAATTTTGGTTAGATTAGGCTGTTACATTAGGTTAGGATTTAGAGAAGGGAGTGGGTTAGATTGTATCATTCATGAATTATAAAAAAAAAAATAAGATGGAAAAGCGACATGTCAAGTATTGAAACTGTGTGGAATAAATTAGAAAACTCTTGAATGCTGTCCAGAATTTTTTTTACGAGAGTCGAGCACGTATTATAGAGATCATCAAAGAGAAACTATAGTTCATAATGGAAGTGGGACTACATAGCCTTTGTTGTGTAATAATATATTGAGATAGAGTACAGTGTAGTTATAGAAGTGAGAGCAAGAAGAATGATAGAGAGAGAGAGAGGTACAGAGTTACTGGATGTATATGAGAAGTGATTCAGCTGCTGTGCTGTTCAGTTTGAAAGAAGTGTTATAAATGTCAGTGAAGGGTTGGAAGAATTTACTGTACTTACACTGACTGTACTGTACTTGGAGATAGTTGGTGAAGCAGAGAGATGAAAAGAAGGAGAGAATGGGAGACAGACTTAAGAGAATGGGAGAAGGTGTTTCAGTCAGTGAAACAATAAGTAATGAATTAAACTATAGAGTAATGGAAGGGAAGAAAGTAATTAGTGATGGATTTAGATGTTTGAGAAAACTGGGTAAGAAGAGGCAAATATGTAAGGATACAGTGAAACCTCCATATAATGGACTTCTCTCTCCATATAATCCATTTGATGGGGTATTTCACATCTAATGGATCCTCGATATAATGGACTTTCATCTCTATAGAGTTTATTACATGGAGTTTTCATATTTAATAGACACCTCAATATAAGGGACTTCCTTCTCCATATAGTCCATTAAATAGAGGTTTCACTGCACATAAGGGAATAATTTGAGCTGACATTACCACTTGGGTGAGAAATATGGATTCTGGGTGTAAGAGCAAGGAGCAAATTTTAGAAGCAACAGTAATACTTGAGAGCAGTCCTAGGTGAATGGGATGCACCAAACACCTGTGTATAGTAACTTGGAATTTATATAACCAGTCCCATATATACAATCAACTACTAAAGTCTGTTCGACTCCCCCTGAACTACGAACCCCAAGATTCGGACTAGTGAATCCCAAGCATTTCTGGACAGAATAATGTATCAGTCTACTGCTTCGAATTCACAAGTCTGAATCTCGGGGGTTAGTGGTTCAGGGGGAGAGGTTAACAGACTTTAGTAGTTGACTGTACAGTATATGGGTTTAAAAGGCAAAAATATTGACAAAGTTTCATGCATGAGTGACCACTGAAGGTACAGGTACAGTAGTACATGTCATCACAGGTAAAATATTGAAGTGGATTAAGCACTGGTATGAACTCAAGAAATAAAGGAAGGTCATAATATTACATTCAGAATGGAAAAAAATGTTCTCATAAGAGTATTACCACCAAGGATCTATTCTTAGACCCACCCTGTTTGTGATCTACATTAACAATATCGAGAAAAATATATTGAGCCACTTTATCAACTTTGCGGATGACAAAAGATACAGTATATGGGAAGGTGAGAAGTCAAGTGGATGTTCCCTACCGTTTAAAAAAGATCTGTACGAGCTGTTCAAATGGTCACATTAATGGTAAATATTTTTTGACATTACAAAGTATATGACTGCATGTGGGCACAAGAGCCCTAATCATCAATTGAATAACACTTTCTTGGACACCGCTGATAATTATTGACAGGATCTAGGTGTTGTGAAGACCAGTTACTGAAGGTGGTGCAACAAGTGGGAGCAGTTAAAAAAACAAATACAGTACAGAATACCTGTAAAGATGCAGTACTTGTACGGTATTTGATTAAATCACTACTCACTCATCAAAAACTGTGATAGCTATGGGGTGTGTCAAGGCCTGGGTAGGGGATGGTAAGGTTATACTGTACTGTGACAGAAGCAGGATTGTTTCCCTCTTTCAGCTTCATTGTTGGCTTAGTGAGAGAAATTCTTGGTATTCTGGTGATGAGGTTGATAAATGGGGATTAACCCTTTGAGGACCATTATTTAACCCTTTAACAATGATGGTTTAAGTCTTTGACAATGACGGCTTTACCCTTTGGTGATGATGCCTTAACCATTTGATGACAGTAATTTAACCCTTGGGTGACAATAATTTAACCCTTTGGTGACAATTTAACCCTTCAGGGCTTAAGGGGTTAAAGAAGATACTATACTAAAGTCTAGACAGCTTTCTTCTTTTTGCTTTAGTAAAGATTCTTATAAGAGTGTAGCAGTGATGCAGCCATAGCTTATAATGTGTTCTATAGTGGGGTCGTCGTCCTTCTTCAATAGGTCATTACTCGTCTTTATCCAGGCTGAAAAAACCTGTAGCAATATTTTCATTGGGTGGGTTGTGGTGGTGGTCGTGATCTCTATGTCACTTCCTTTTCTTTGGTGGTGGATCATCTTGGTCATCACCCTATAGTACAGTATGTTAGGTTTGTACATCAGCTAGAAAAAATTAATCATTCCTTTATGGTTTCTTCATTATATGTTTTTTGTCATAGTAATAGGTCAGTAGTGGCATGTATTGAGCAGTGGGGTTCATTTTAGTTCTCTCTCTCTCCTTTGGTGAATCACGAGAAAATTGTTCATCTTGGACTGATATAATTGTGATCCTATTTATATCCAGGCTGAAGCATTTCTGACGTATCTTCCACTAGTGGCTAACATTTGACCTCCCACCCCCTAGGAATCGGCTTTTATCTGAACCCTATTTATTACCCTCTCTAACTTTGCATCAAAGAATAGGTTGAGCTCATGTCCTCAGTTTGATAAATTCTGCATCTGGATTTTTGTGGTACTATACTCTAGATACTTCCTTTTAGTTTATGGCAGTTAGTTAGTCATTGGTGGTGAGTGTGAGTGTGGGATCATGTGGTTCCTGTCAAATAGCACTCTACCTATTGCAGGACTCGTGCGACAAGGCGGTCTTTTCTGGGATCATCTTGCATTCACTCTGCTGTGAGAGATAGTTATGAGATGTGTGGAGGTTGTTTAAATGACTCAAGATAACAGCAGCAACAAGGGGGAGGTGTACAAAGTGATGGAATGTTTACCCTTTCTCATGCAGGCATAAAATTCTTCATTGGGAATAATTGTTGTAATACAGAACTTGGGCTTCTTAATTTTTCTTACCCTTTTGGGTCACTGGCTTTCAATTGTTCAGTGATTGTTTAGAACTGTTGCCAAGTTAGCAATGAGGGTTTGATCCTGAAGAGACAATTTATACCAGAGCATTTATATAGTGACTGTGATCCCACCTGCCACCATGAAATGTCTCCATGGAGGTTATCTGTAATGAGAGGGTTATTGTTGCAAGTGTACTGTTGTCTGCTCTCAGAATAATGAGTTGCAATATGATTCGGCACACTCGCACGTCTCTTGAGTAAATCAAGACATCTGATCTCTTGTGCTGAACTGCAGTTGTTGCAGAGGAATGATTTATGTTTGGGTTACAGTACAGTACCTTCCAGTTGGTCATGGCCAATGGGGGGGGGGGGGTTACAGTATTTGGGGAACCCTGAATAATAAGTTGGGTGTTTATGGTCTGCTCTTGGGTTGCTCCTCACCGACTGTTATAAAAATGGCCTTAGGATCAAACTCTCTTAATATTAACAAAGCGAGGATCAAACTACTGTACACATCTAGCCCTGTGGGATGCTGAGGTGAGCTCAATCTGATGAATCGATTCGTGTAACACGTTCTTGCTGCAGATGTTAAAATAAACCAGATTAAGAGTGTATGTGTATATGCTTGATGACCATAACTCTCACGCTGTCTCCTACGACAGGATTACCTTCTTAGCTGTTGGCTTTTAGAATCTTTTTAGCAGGAAGGTGAAGGATAAACTAACATTTAAATTTACTGGGGCCAGGTGTACAATGGTTACAGTTCTTGGGGTCGGGGCTCAGTGTTTGGTCTCAGCTTGGTTATAAAGCTCCATCATTTACTGTGAAACCTCCATATGGCGGACTACTATTGTCTCCATGTAATCTGTTAGATGGAGGTTTCACATCTAACGAACCCTCGATATAATGGACATTCCTCTCCATATTTAGTCCATTAAATAGAGGCTTCACTGTATTAAAGGGAATTCATAGTACAGTACAGTACGTATAAGATTTTGGTCTGGCAATACAGCAGTTTAGTATTGTAAAGTAATTTTTAGAGATTAAGACAAAATACTTTTACCATTAAATGATATCAAAACTCTTTTCTCTTTCATTATTTCCTGCAGGTGTCCAGGAACTCAGGGCCGACACGTGACAGTGATCCAGGAACGGCCGACCAGCTCGTTCTTATCACGCAGCTACGAGAACAGATAGCTCGCCTGGAGAAGCAGCTTTCAGGAAAAGATGCTCAGCTTTTAGCCAAGGAGAAACAGGTAAGTTATGATAATTGACACAGTGAGAATTAATAAATATACTGCAGTGTATATACCTGTAGTACCCTGAACCTCTTGTCCCATACACTAGACTGGTAACACTGTTCAACTTTCACACTACACTACAATAACACCTCTCTTCTTGATAGATTTTTAAACCATATCTTAAATCATCTCCAAGAGCTTATTCCTTTTATTTTCTTCATTATACTCCTTCATCTATTCAGTACTTTATAAATTTTTCTGATCATTTATTCATTTATACAGTACAGTACTATCAGCTTTATTTTTGGCATCTTCAGTTTAATTCTCTATCTCCGTTTGGTTTCACACTTGCAAGTCACCCACAAAAGTCCTGTCTTGTTGCCTTTCCTCCTGAACCAGACTTCCCCAAGATTCAGACTCGTGAACCTGAACCACGAACTTCCCCAAGATTCAGACTCGTGAACCCAAAGCATTTATGGATAGGATAGAGTATTGGTGTCTACTGCTTCGGGTTCATTCACACGTCTGGATCATGGGGTTCAGACAAGTGAATCCAACGGTTTTATGGACATAATAATGACTCGTCATGTCTACTGCTTCAGGTTCATTCATGAATCTGAATCTTTGGGTTCGTTGTTCAAAGGGAGAGGCGACAGAACTTTGTGTGGTAACCGTATCAGAAATCACCACCACTCTACCAAGCATTGTACATACAATATTTGTTTTATTTAGTTTTTTTTTCACATTCTGTGTACTGTAGGTCACACCACTGTCCAATAGACAATTCATTTTTTTTCTCCAAATTTACCTTCACTACTTTTTGAACAGAAATAATTCCAAATAACTCCCAATGTAGTCGTACTTTACCATCCTGTTACATTATTATTATTATTATTATTATTATGATTATTATTATCATCATCATCATCATCATCATCATCATCATCATCATCATCATCATCCAAATTGTTATACGTCCATGTTTTATCTTTTTTATCTCTGGATTTAATCACCATTTTTGGCTGTCCCAGGTACGGTAGTAATAATAAATAATAATAATAATTGACGGTTTATTGAAAAAGTTCTGCAGCCCAAAGGCTGAAAATATACATTGGACATAAATGACTTATTACATACATTGGTGGTTTAACAAAAGCCTTCATTAGAAGAGTAAAAGGAACATACAGTGAACATAAATTATTGTAGGTGTTGAACAGCAAACTCTAGTAGTGTAGTAACTCCTCCCAGATGGTGTTAGGAGGAACTCACTGGTTGTGGTAGTTCCTCAGATGGTGTTATGAGGGACCTGGCGTGGTGTATTAATTCCTCGCAGATGGTGTTATGAGGGCCTCCGCGGTGTAGTAATTCCCCATCAGATGGTGTTATGAGGGACCTCACGTGGTGTAGTAATTCCCCATCAGATGGTGTTATGAGGGACCTCACGTGGTGTAGTAATTACCTCACAGATGGTGTTATATGGTGGTTTTGGTCCCAGGCCTTCCTATCGTGAGCGGATTATCACATCACTGGTTGTTGTTGGGTCTCACGGGCCTTATCACTGGGTACCTGGGACCTCACTGTGTGAAGGTTAACTTGGGTACAACTGTTACTGTTGAGTTGTTCTCACTGACAACACTGTTCACCACTGTTCACCTCTGTTTAACACTG
Source organism: Homarus americanus (assembly GCF_018991925.1). Lineage (NCBI taxonomy): Eukaryota > Metazoa > Arthropoda > Malacostraca > Decapoda > Nephropidae > Homarus > Homarus americanus. Next base: position 16,741,767 of record NW_024736071.1, read on the forward strand.
GTTCCATTCCTTCCTAAATGAAATAGTAACTTCTGGGAGAACTTGTTGATATTCCGTGGGGAGGAGGGTTCAGGGAGGGAGTTGGTATGGGTCAACAACAGTTGACCTGGCTGCTGCGAGGAGGGCGCCAGGTACGTCTTACCTTGGTGGTCAAGGATGTAGTGTGTGTGGGTGCATGGAGTACCCTCCTGTAAACATTGACTGCTTAATTTATTTTCTCTCTCTCTCTCTCTCTCTCTCTCTCTCTCTCTCTCTCTCTCTCTCTCTCTCAGGAGCCACATAGTGTTACTCTCGACTGTCTTGTCTTGATACAGTACCTCTCTTGGTGTAACAATATGTACTACCTTTATCATCGATATACAGACGAATGTTTTATTTTGGTGTTATGCTACAAAAGATCTCGGTGGGGGGGTCGATGAATTCCAGAATGAACACTGAAACTCCTGTTGTCTCGGTAGGGTTGTCAACTCCTCCTTCATCTGTTGTGTCATATTGTCTGACATATTTTTTATAATGATATTTTTGAGTGACTTGATTTGTGTAAAAGAATTTCCTGGAACAAATTTTGAGGAATTTTCTCAGTGTATTTTATGCATGGTGTGTCCTCTAGGTCTACTCCATGTGGTGTGTCCCTAGGTCTCTCCATGTATGGTGTGTCCTCTAGGTCTACTCCATGTATGGTGTGTCCTCTAGGTCTACTCCATGTATGGTGAGTCCTCTAGGTCTACTCCATGTGGTGTGTCCTCTGGGTCTACTCCATGTATGGTGTGTCCTCTAGGTCTACTCCATGTATGGTGTGTCCTCTAGGTCTACTCCATGTGGTGTGTCCTCTAGGTCTACTCCATGTATGGTGTGTCCTCTAGGTCTCTCCATGTGGTGTGTCCTCTGGGTCTACTCATGTGTGTGTCCTCTAGGTCTACTCTGTGTATTGTGTCCTCTAGGTCTACTCCATGTATGGTGTGTCCCCAGGTTCACTCCATGTATGGTGTGTCCTCTAGGTCTACTCCATGTATGGTGTGTCCTCTAGGTTCACTCTGTGTATGGTGTGTGTCCCTCTAGGTCTACTCTGTGTATGGTGTGTCCTCAGGTCTACTCTGTGTGTGAGTCCTCTAGGTCTACTCCATGTATGGTGTGTCCTCTAGGTCTACTCTGTGTATGGTGTGTCCTCTAGGTCACTCTGTGTATGGTGTGTCCTCTAGGTCTACTCCATGTATGGTGTGTCCTCTAGGTCTACTCCATGTATGGTGTGTCCTCTAGGTCTACTCTGTGTATGGTGTGTCCTCTAGGTTCACTCTGTGTATGGTGAGTCCTCTAGGTTCACTCCATGTATGGTGTGTCCCTCTAGGTCTACTCTGTGCATGGTGTGTCCTCTAGGTCTACTCTGTGTATGGTGTGTCCTCTAGGTCTACTCCATGTATGGTGTGTCCTCTAGGTCACTCTGTGTATGGTGTGTCCTAGGTTCACTCCATGCATGGTGAGTCCTCTAGGTCTACTCCATGTATGGTGTGTCCCCTAGGTCTACTCCATGTATGGTGTGTCCTCTAGGTCTACTCTGTGTATGGTGTGTCCCTCTAGGTCTACTCTGTGTATGGTGTGTCCTCTAGGTCTACTCCATGTATGGTGTGTCCCTCAGGTCTACTCCATGCATGGTGTGTCCTCTAGGTCTACTCTGTGTATGGTGTGTCCCTCTAGGTCTACTCCATGTATGGTGTGTCCTCTAGGTCTACTCCATGTATGGTGTGTCCTCAGGTCTACTCCATGTATGGTGTGTCCTAGGTCTACTCCATGATGGTGTGTCCTCTAGGTTCACTCTGTGCATGGTGTGTCCTCTAGGTCTACTCTGTGTATGGTGTGTCCTCTAGGTCTACTCCATGTATGGTGTGTCCTCTAGGTCTACTCCATGTATGGTGTGTCCTCTAGGTCACTCTGTGTATGGTGTGTCCTCTAGGTCTACTCCATGTATGGTGTGTCCCTCTAGGTCTACTCCATGTATGGTGTGTCCTCTAGGTCTACCCATGTATGGTGTGTCCTCTAGGTCTACTCTGTGTATGGTGTGTCCTCTAGGTCTACTCCATGTATGGTGTGTCCCCCAGGTCTACTCCATGTATGGTGTGTCCTCTAGGTCTACTCTGTGTATGGTGTGTCCTCTAGGTCTACTCCATGTATGGTGTGCCTCTAGGTTCATCCATGTATGGTGTGTCCTCTAGGTCTACTCCATGTATGGTGTGTCCTCTGGTCTACTCTGTGTATGGTGTGTCCTCTAGGTCTACTCCATGTATGGTGTGTCCCTCTAGGTCTACTCCATGTATGGTGTGTCCTCTAGGTCTACTCTGTGTATGGTGTGTCCTCTAGGTCTACTCCATGTATGTGTCCTCTAGGTCTACCCATGTATGGTGTGTCCTCTAGGTCTACTCTGTGTATGGTGTGTCCTCTAGGTCTACTCCATGTATGGTGTGTCCTCTAGGTCTACCCATGTATGGTGTGTCCTCTAGGCCTCTGTGTATGGTGTGCCCCAGGTCTACTCCATGTATGGTGTGTCCTCTAGGTCTACTCCATGTATGGTGTGTCCCCAGGTCTACTCCATGTATGGTGTGTCCTCTAGGTCTACTCCATGCATGGTGTGTCCCCAGGTTCACTCTGTGCATGGTGTGTCCCAGGTCTACTCTGTGTATGGTGTGTCCTCAGGTTCACTCTGTGTATGGTGTGTCCCTCTAGGTCTACTCCATGTATGGTGTGTCCTCTAGGTCTACTCCATGTATGGTGTGTCCTAGGTCTACTCCATGTATGGTGTGTGCCTCTAGGTCTACTCCATGTATGGTGTGTCCTCTAGGTCTACTCTGTGTATGGTGTGTCCTCTAGGTCACTCCATGTATGGTGTCCTCTAGGTCTACTCTGTGTATGGTGTGTCCTCTAGGTCTACTCCATGTATGGTGTGTCCCTCTAGGTCTACTCTGTGTATGGTGTGTCCTCTAGGCTCCCCATGTATGGTGTGGCCCCTAGGTCTCCATGTATGGTGTGTCCTCTAGGTCTACTCTGTGATGGTGTGTCCTCTAGGTCTACTCCATGTATGGTGTGTCCCCTCAGGTCTACTCTGTATGGTGTGTCCCAGGTCTACTCCATGTATGGTGTGTCCCTCTAGGTCACTCTGTGTATGGTGTGTCCTCTAGGTCTACTCTGTGCATGGTGTGTCCCCTAGGTCTACTCCTTGTGTATGGTGTGTCCTCTAGGTCTACTCTGTGTATGGTGTGTCCTCAGGTCTACTCTGTGTATGGTGGTCCTCTAGGTCTACTCTGTATGGTGTGTCCTCAGGTCACTCTGTGTATGGTGTCCTCTAGGTCTACTCTGTGTATGTGTGTCCTCAGGTTCACTCCATGCATGGTGTGTCCTCTAGGTCCACTCTGTGTATGGTGTGTCCTCTAGGTCTACTCCATGTATGGTGTGTCCCTAGGTCTACTCTGTGTATGGTGTGTCCTCTAGGTCTACTCTGTGTATGGTGTCCTCTAGGTCTACTCCATGTATGGTGTGTCCTCTAGGTCTACTCTGTGTATGGTGTGTCCTCTAGGTCTACTCTGTGTATGGTGTGTCCTCTAGGTCTACTCCATGTATGGTGTGTCCTCTAGGTCTACTCTGTGTATGGTGTGTCCTCTAGGTCTACTCCATGTATGGTGGCCTCTAGGTCTACTCTGTGTATGGTGTGTCCTCTAGGTCTACTCTGTGTATGGTGTGTCCTAGGTCTACTCCATGTATGGTGTGTCCTCTAGGTCACTCTGTGTATGGTGTGTCCTCTAGGTCTACTCCATGTATGGTGTGTCCTAGGGTCACTCCATGCATGGTGTGTCCCCAGGTCTACTCCTGTGATGGTGTCCCCAGGTCCACCCATGGTGTGTCCTCTGGGTCACTCCATGCATGGTGTGTCCTCTAGGTCTACTCTGTGTATGGTGTGTCCCCAGGTCTACTCCATGTATGGTGTGTCCTCTAGGTCTACCTGTGTGCATGGTGTGTCCTCAGGTCTACTCCATGTATGGTGTCCCCAGGTCTACTCTGTATGGTGTGTCCCCAGGTCCACCCATGTATGGTGTGTCCCCAGGGTCTACTCTGTGTGGTGTGTCCCTCAGGGTTCACTCTGTGTATGGTGTGTCCCCCAGGTCTACTCTGTGTATGGTGTGTCCTCTAGGTCTACTCTGTGTATGGTGTGTCCTCTAGTCTACTCTGTGTGGTGTGTCCTCTAGGTCCACTCTGTGGTGTGTCCTCCAGGTCTACCTATGTATGTGTGTCCCCAGGGTCTACTCTGTGTATGGTGTGTCCTCTAGGTCACTCCATGTATGGTGTGTCCTCTAGGTCTACTCCATGTATGGTGTGTCCTAGGTCTACTCTGTGTATGGTGTCCCTCTAGGTCTACTCCATGTATGGTGTGTCCCTGTAGGTCTACTCCATGTATGGTGTGTCCTCTAGGTCTACTCTGTGTATGGTGTGTCCTCTAGGTCTACTCTGTGTGGTGTGTCCCCAGGTCTCCTCCATGTATGGTGTGTCCTCTAGGTCTACTCCATGTATGGTGTGTCCTCTAGGTCTACTCCATGGTGGTCCCCCAGGCACCTGTGTATGGTGGTCCTCTCAGGTCTACCCATGTATGGTGTGTCCTCTAGGTCTACCCATGTATGGTGTCCTCTAGTCTACTCCTGTGGTCCCAGGTCACTCTGTGTATGGTGTGTCCTCAGGTCTACTCCATGTGGTGTGTCCCTCAGGGTCTACTCCATGTATGGTGTGTCCTCTAGGTCTACTCCATGTATGGTGTGTCCTCAGGTCTACTCCATGTATGGTGTGTCCTTCTAGGTCTACTCTGTGTATGGTGTGTGCCCTCTAGGGTCTACTCTGTGTGATGGTGTCTCCCAGGTCTACCCATGTATGGTGTGTCCTCTAGGTCTACTCCATGTATGGTGTGTCCTCTAGGTCTACCTGTGTATGGTGGCCCAGGTCTCTCTTGATGGTGTGTCCCCAGGTTCACTCCATGTATGTGTCCTCAGGTACCTGTGGTGTGTCCAGGTCACTCGTGCATGGTGTGTCCTCTAGGTCTACTCTGTGTATGGTGTGTCCTCTAGGTTCACTCCATGTATGGTGTGTCCTGGTCAGGTTCACTCATGTATGGTGTGTCCTCAGGTTCACCCATGTATGGT
>NW_024736071.1:16747037-16757037 GCF_018991925.1 Homarus americanus
GTCCTAGGTCTACTCCATGTATGGTGTGTCCTCAGGCTCACCCATGGTGTGTCCCCAGGTCTACTCTGTGTATGGTGTGTCCTCTAGGTCTACTCTGTGCATGGTGTGTCCCAGGTTCACTCTGTGGCTCGGTCCATGGTGTGTCCTCTAGGTCACGTGGTGTGTCCCCAGGTCTTCCATGTATGGTGTGTCCTCTAGGCTCCACTCCATGATGGTGTGTCCCCAGGTCTACTCTGTGTATGGTGTGTCCTCTAGGTCTACCTGTGTATGGTGTGTGTCCCCAGGTCTACTCTGTGTATGGTGTGTCCTCCAGGTTCACTCCATGTATGGTGTGTCCCCAGGTCTACCCATGTATGGTGTCCTCTAGGTCTACTCCAGGTATGGTGTGTCCTCTAGGTCTACCCTGGTGGTCCTAGTCACTCCATGTATGTGTGTCCTCTAGGTCTACTCTTGTGTATGGTGTGTCCTCTAGGTCACTCCATATGGTGTCCCTCTAGGTCCACCCATGTATGGTGTGTCCTCTAGGTCTACTCCATGTGTGGTGTGTCCTCTAGTCTACTCCATGTATGGTGTGTCCCCCAGGTCTACTCCATGTATTGGTGTGTCCTCTGGTCTACCCATGTATGGTGTGTCCTCAGGTCACTCCATGTATGGTGTGTCCCCAGGTCTACTCTATGTATGGTGTGTCCTCTAGGTCTACTCCTGTATGGTGTGTCCTCTAGGTCTACTCCATGTATGTGTGTCCTCTAGTCACTCTGTGTATGGTGTGTCCTCTAGGTCCACTCCATGTGTGGTGTGTCCCAGGTCCATCCATGTATGTGTCCCCAGGTTCACCCGTGTATGGTGTCCTCAGGTTCACTTGTGGTGTGTCCAGGTTCGTCCCTATGATGGTGTGTCCTCTGGGTCTCTCATGTAGGTGTCCCTGTCTACTCCATGTATGGTGTGTCCCCAGGTCTACTCCATGTATGGTGTGTCCCAGGTCTACTCCATGATGGGGTCTACCTGTGTTTGATGGTGTGTCCTCAGGGTTCACTCCATGTATGGTGAGTCCCCAGGTCTACCGTGCATGGTGTGTGCCTCTAGGTCCACTCCATGTATGGTGTGTCCTCTGCTCACCTGTATGGTGTGTCCCAGGGTCTACTCTGTATGGTGTGTCTCAGGTCTACTCCATGTATGGTGTCCCTCTAGGTCTATCCATGTATGGTGTGTCCTAGGTCTACTCATGTATGGTGAGTCCTCTAGGTCTACTCCATGTATGGTGTGTCCTCTAGGTCTACTCCATGTATGGTGGGGCCTCTAGGTCTACTCCATGTATGGTGTGGCCTCTAGGTCTACTCCATGTATGGTGTGTCCTCTAGGTCTACTCCATGTATGGTGTGTCCTCTAGGTCTACTCCATGTTTGGTGTGTCCTCTAGGTCTACTCCATGTATGGTGAGTCCTCTAGGTCTACTCCATGTATGGTGAGTCCTCTAGGTCTACTCCATGTATGGTGTGGCCTCTAGGTCTACTCCATGTATGGTGTGTCCTCTAGGTCTACTCCATGTATGGTGTGTCCTCTAGGTCTACTCCATGTATGGTGAGTCCTCTAGGTCTACTCTGTGTACGGTGTGTCCTCTAGGTCTACTCCATATATCGCTAAAAAGTGATACAGTAATTATTTTTGGGATTTAGGTAAATTTTAAGGTGATACTGTACAAAAAAATCTTACGGTGAAACTTCTATATAACGGACTTCTCTCTCCATTTAATCCATTAAGATGGGTATTCTAAATCTAACGGACCCTCAATTTAGCAGACATTATATCTCTATACAGTTCATAAGATGGAGGTTGCACATCTCACAAATCTTCAATGTATTGTGCAGTAATGGACCTTCCTTTCTATATACTGTAGTCCAATAAACACTAGTAGAGGTTTCACTGTACTAACATTCAGCATCAATGATTTGGAGCTTATAATTATTTTTACAATATTTGAGAGATAGTAATCTGCCACATTTAATTGGGGTGTATCGTACTTAAATAAAAGTAAATCCAGAAAAAATCTACTTGTGTCGTGTAACAAACTTGTGCTATACTTTGTTACTTACCGTTACTCTACTGCTATTGTACTGGAACAAATATGTACAAATAATATTTAAATGATACTGTAATTGAATTCTTGGGTTTAGTTGAATTTCTCCTGTATCTGTTGAGTGAAATCTTATGAATACAGCAGTGTACTGTACTGTAGTATGTAGAAAATGATTACATATATTAGGAGGATCAAAGAGGGCCTGATGACACTCACTCAATGTGGATTATGTGGCACTAAACCAATCTGTTATGGAGATGTTGCCTGGGTATTACTGATCTAGCAAAGACAGGGAGAAGGCATAAAGAATTCCTCAAGGTCTTCCCTGAACTTAGTGGTAGGTGCAGTACTGTGGTCTCCAGTCATTTGCCTCGACTAAAAGTTCTTGTTTTGAAAGAGCGAGAATTGCCTCAATGTCTACAAGGTAGATTGTAGACATAAGAAGAGAAGAAGAAATGTTGGGGACATATTTTAAGGTGTCAACTGAATACAGCTCCTCCCCGACTTAGGACGGGGTTAGGGACCCAAATCCAGGTTGAAATGGTCGTAAGTCGGAAATGCATAAATAATAAATAGAAAATCTAAAATGGGTGTCTCTTTTTCTTCTCAGCACCACAAAACACTCACTTTTAAGCTTGCCAGCCATTTTAAAGTGAATTACAAACGAAAATTTTGTCTGTGTACTGACTTTGGGACTTGAAAATACGTAATTTGACCAAATTTTGGTACTACTGAGGCAGGTCGTAAGTGCGGTGGTCGTAAGTTGAGTAGGTTGTAAGTCGGGGAGGAGCTGTACTGTATATTTTGTCACTGGATAATTCGTCACTGGTGTATTGAATGCTGTGTAATATTTATTGAATTTAGATACTGTAATAATGTCTTTATTTTGGAGTGAATGAAGCCATGGTTAGGTTAGATTTGGTTGACAATGAAACTTCCATATAACGGACTTCTCTCTCCATATAATCCGTGAGATGGGGGTTTCACATCTAATGGACCCTCGATATAATGGACTTTCATCTCTATATACCTGTAAATCATTAAATAGAAGTATCACTGTAGTCCGTTATATGGAAGTTTAACATGTAACAGACCTTGATATATATATTAAAAGACTGTACAGTACTCTCCCAAATACTCTGTAATATGGAGGGTTTATAGCTAACAGACCTCAATATAACGGACTACATTCTCCCATACAGTACTCTACAGTCAACTACTAAAATCTTTCAGTTGCCTCTCCTCTTGAACCACGAACCCCCAAGAGATTCAGACTCATGAACCCGAAGCATTTATGGACTGAATAATGTATCAGTCTTCTGCTTCGGGTTTACGAGTCTGACTCGCTCGGAGGTTAGTAGGTCAGTATACTGTAGTACTGTATCTAGAAAGAGAGAGAGGACAAAGTTTAATGCATGATAAGAGTGAAGTTGTTAGCAGCAAAGATATTAATATTTTAAAGTTATTGTTAAGGAAAAAAATAGAGACACGTTTGATGATGAGAAGAATGTTTTGACTATATATTTTTTCTTTCTGTTTAGTTGATGGTATAAGCCCCCCCCCCCCCCATGGAGCTCAATGGCTCATATACATAATGTTTGATTGATAATGATAAACAGTATCGCAAATACATTTACAATCAGTATAATTGTTAAGTATACCCGGTTCTGGCTCATTTTAATGCCAAATTTATTGTATGTAAAGATATAACTGCTTGAAAACATTAACTCTCTTGATATGAGTGAAAAAAAAGAAGAAGTTTGAAATAAAGAATATTTCCCGCCAAAGTCACACACAAATTCATGCTTTCAGTGAAGGGGAGTGGTGGGGCCCAGTACCGTCAGCTACAATTTTTTTATTTTTTACTGTATAAGCGTGATGTACAATACAGTATTGTACTGTATTTAAGTCACTGAACTGTAAGGCATTAAGTGTCTTGTCTGACAGCTGTACAGTATTGAAGAATGGTTAAAGCTACAAGTGGTACAGTGTTATCAGTCAGGTGTATACAATACATCTCAGTAATACAGGAATCATCTCTTGAGTCTTAATGCCTTATACTGTACATACTTATTCTCTTACAGATGACTGAATTAAAAGCATGTCAGTTCACAATCGAACAGGAACTCCGTCAAAAAATGAAGAACGTTAGTCGTGACTTTGACCTTAAAACTGATATTCTGCAGAAGAAAATTCGAGAACAGAATCGCGAGATCGCTCTATTAAACAAAGGGAAAAAGAGAGGAGATAAAAACGCCGTCTTGTCTGCAACAGACGGAGGCTCATCGGGCACAGACAGTCCCTCTGTTGGGTAGTACTGTAACTACTGTAGTGATGATAACATGTGTGATGGTGGTGGCACTTCCATGATGGTTTCCTCAGGTGGTAAAAGATCAGTACAGAGGTGTGTGCGCGTGCGTGCGTTCCAATACAGTATTGAAGACACCTTGTACATTTTAATTATTATGTAATGGACATAAACAAAATAATACTCTTAATAACTCATTCCATTATTAAGTTAATTTTATGTAATATGGTGTGTGTGTGTGTGTGTAAATTGTTTGTATTTTATCAGTTCAGTTTCAGCTGAATTCAGTATTTTTTCATTTAGTTTTTGGTCAATTTTTCTTCATCAGTTTAAGTATAACATAATTTTGTTTATTAAAATAATCAGTTATGACCAAAGCATATTAGAAGAACATTGGAGGTGTTGGAAGTGCCCGAAGTGTTGTGTAGTGTCGTGCTGTGCTGTAGTTGGTGGTCATGACACCACACTTAGTAATGTTTTCCTGTACAGCTAATGAGGTCTTCTGGGAATATATATTTTTAAGAATTATTTTTAGAAACAAATACAGTACTATTATGTATAATGGGAAACCTCTCCCAAAGATTGTAAAATTACAATTTGATTGGCAAGATTAGTGTTGGTATAGCCGCTGTGTACATTAGATATGTAAGTTAAGGTTCAGAGTGTATTAAAACACAATTCAATTCTGAGGTAGATATTTTTATTATTTAAATACTACAGTAAATGATAAAAACACTGTTGGTAAGATTGTATATAGTGTACTTGATTTATACACTGTACAACTCTGTAGTCAGGAGAAAACTTCCTGGTACAGCACTGTAACTCTTAATATTGTTTTTGAGAGAATATAAAACTAAATGGAGATCACTCTAGTGGTCGTATTACTTTGTTTAAATTGATATTCTGTACACCGCTCTTGTCAACACTAACAGTGGAATACAGTAATTATACGATAATTTTGTCTTATTTTGTAACTGATGCAAGGTTCAGCTGCTTACACTTATACCTAATACAGTTGGTGATGCATTTTGTGTGGTGTGGCAACTCTGTGTTTGTTTACATTGTCTTAAAACTCCTGGAATGGCCCTAAGGAATGTCACAATAGTAGCCAGACTAAGGATGATACATAAGCATTGCACAGAGTTGCCACATCTCACAGAACACTTCACCACTGTACCAGGTGTAAGTGCAGGCGACTGTACATATACAAACCATTATCTGTGTAATGTGGTACAATTTTCTGTGTTAGTATTAGTTTGCCAAGAGTATTACTTTGTACAGTAATGCAGTACAGTATTGTGTACATACTACACTGAAATTAATAACCATTGTGTAGGTAGACCCTGCTGCTGCCTCTCTTGTGGGGTTGGTGAGGAGAGTAAAAGTAAAGGAGGAAATACTTGCTAAATATTTTTAAAAGCAAATTTAGTCTTGTTAGATATCTGCTTGCTATGTTTTTGTTTTTTATTGAAATGGAGGATAATTATGAAGGGAGAGAGACAGAGCACATAGTCTGTCTTGAGTTGTTAAACCCTTTTATTTTATTTTATGTTATTTGTATTTCTTACTCCTGACTTCACACTTCAAATTAGTACATACAGGCAGTCCCCCAAGTTACAAATGCCCGACTTATGAGCTGGGTCCCAATACATTCATCACTAAAATCTGTAACTTAAATCCCATGTTTTACAATACTTTTATTGTTTAACATCACTTTATTATATTCATTTGTTATGTATGGGATATTATTGTTTTTTTTTATGGTCAGGGTTGTACTTTAACCTAATATAACCTAAACTATGGAATTATCACTGTTATGGCTTGCAAACAGATCAATTTACGAACTGGGTCAGGAACGGGGATGTCCTGTAATTAGTTTTATTACAATTTGGAAGGAAAAATTACACTTCAACAGTGAAATGGGGGATTGATAGCCTGACATATATTACTGAAGTACTGTACAGTAATTATGATAAATATCTGTCCAGAAAATGATCTTTTGGGTAGGCAGGAACTTTATTCAGAAGATTTATGTAAAGTTTCTTACAATATGATGTTTTATGAGTTTCCAAAAAAATAAGGAATTGGCAGAGGGGTCGAGTCAAGGCCATTGTTTGTTTCTGTCATAGTGTGTACCTAGCAGAGCCTGACCCGACCTTAACCTGACCTAACCTGGGCAGGTTTATTGAGGTTCAGAAGACGACCTGATGACTTTACTGACACGAGACTGTTGTTTACAAGATTGTACTCTATAGCATGACACTTTAGGGTTGATCAGTTGCTTCCCCTTTCATTTCAACATTGCACATTACTATGACTGATAAATTGAATAATTAGAAAAGGTAATAATTAACATAAAATATAGTTGATAATGTACTGTTGGTTTATATATATATATATATATATATATATATATATATATATATATATATATATATATATATATATATATATATATATATATATATATATATATATATATATATATATATATATATATATACACAGTACTGTATATTCTATAATTATTATTATTTTATTTTTTTAAGGTAATTTGTATAGTGATGTTTTTCCTTTAACAAACTGCATAATATGTAATGTATAATGAATGGAGGCTTGTGTATTCCAAAGATGTGTACTGTATAATATTTAACATGTCTTTTCTATGTAAAACAAGCTCGTGGTAAACATAATATTGGATATATTAGAAACTGTATTTTATTTATTTTTTAGTGAGGAAAAAAGAAATGTTCAAATTATTCATATGATTTGTTTTCATCGCTATGTTGATCTGAAACTTTTTCTGTGGTGGGCAATCTTTTTGTCTGATTAATTTTTAAGCCTTGCAGTATCTGATTTACTTTCCAACACTGGGTCATGTGGGGGGGGTGGGGTGATGAAGCAGTTGGCTAAGTGTGTATTTGTCACTTGCCTGCCAGTCTGTCTGTGTGTGTTGTCGCAACACATTTATTATCAATTTGCTTGCTAGCCCATGTCATAACCTGGTTTATGGTCAAATCACTAGCTAAAATGTGGTCAAAAATATATTTATACTTACCATGTCACTAGCCATCCTGTGTTTACCTTCCTTGCTGATAACCTCACCATCTTGTGTTTTATCAGCTCATGATGCCTTTTTCATTCTGAAATTTTCCCCTAAAGTGGTTTAAAATACAGTATATAAAACAGAAGCTGTTTTTTTATATTTCATTCAATCTCCTGTGTTATGACTGGTTAATTTTAGATTTTCATTGAGTGGCAGAACAATTGAGGATCACAGAACAGAAGTATGAAAAACAAGCACTGGTATGCCCAGAAAACAATGTTATATTATGCCTTTCACTATTTATCATTTGAATCTGCATTAACAATGCTACAACAATCTACCACTTGAATCACTTCAATATCTTCACTGGTTCCAAAGTTATAGTAATTTGAATTTTCGCAAACTCTAACTGTTTTTCTGTTTCTCATTTACGACGTTTGTCCTACTTCAGTTCTGTGCTCCTCATGTAGATTTGACCAAGAATGTAAGAAAACTCAGGATTTACATGTATAGAAATATGATAAATCTTGGCAAACACTCATACACAAAATATGTCTTCTTTATAGAAGCTGTAGGTGATATTACATTATAATTTATGTTCTGATAATCTTCCAGCATTTGTGGATAATCAAATGTATGTCTGAGTACAGTAAAACTTCTTTATAACAGACTACAGTATATGGAGAGGAAAATCCTTTGTATCGAGGGTCAGTTAGACGTGAAACCTCCACCGAATGAACTGTATAAAGATGAAAGGCCATTATATCGAGGATCCATTCGATGCGAAATACCCCATCTAATGCATTATATGGAGGTTTCACTGTATTCCAAAGTTCTCTGTACAGTGCACTCTGGATCTTTCACATACAAGCAGTTTTTTTATATTTGGTGAAATGTTTTCTTCTATTTATATATCTGTAGTACAGTATAGTCAACTACCCAAGTCTGTTGGCCTCTCCCCCTGAACCATGAACCCTTGAGAGATTCAGACTCATGAACCCGAAGCAGTAGACTGATACATTATTCTGTCTATAAATGCTTCGGGTTCATGAGTCTGAAACTCGGGGTTCGTGGGTCAGGGGGAGAGGCGACTGGAGGACTTCAGTAGTTGACTATACATACTATATACTGTACTGGTTTATGTACTGGAAGACTTCTAATGAGCTTTTAAAGTGATGCATTAATTGTGAAGGTGATAGTGAAGATTTTTTCCAATAGCTTTTTGCTGGCTTAACTCAGAGCAACTACTAATTTGGGTATCCTGGGGGTCCTTACATGTAGGCTGTCCCCCCCCCCCCCTACTGTCATTCAGAATTTCCTAGTCTTGATCCCCAATCAACTAGTACCCTTCCTATATAGAGAAGAAAGTCCATTGCGAGCATTGTTTATAATGGACAGATGGTAGTGTTGTAGTGAAGGAAACACGACTAAGAGAGTACTGTACTGTCTACAGAATGGTGTATTGTAATAAAGTGGATTATTGCTCTGATTTGGAAGTGATTTTACTGTAGTGGCATGTTGGTATCTCTTATCAGGAGTTAGTGATTTTATTCCTCTTTGATATTAGGAAGAGAAATATCCTTTTAAGTTCCAAACTTTTTCCTTTTTTGTGATAAGAATATTGGATTCCTGTTTTGTCTCACTAAGTCATGAGATGATGAGTCGATGTGATGTGTGACTGGTGGGTTTTAGTTTTGTTTTAGTTAACAGATATTTTCCCATTCCTTCCCCTTTTAAGTACTGACTATACTGTACAGTCAAATACTAAAGTCCTGTTGGTCGTCTCTCCCCTTGAGCCACGAACCCCCGAGAGATTCAGACCTATGAATCGAAAGCATGTATGGATAGAATAATGTATCAGTCTACTGCTGCTTCAGGTTCAAGAATCTGAATCTCTCGGGGGTTCGTAGTTCAGGGGGAGGCGACCAACAGGACTTTAGTATTTGACTGTACCTGCAGCTATGGAGTTTCATTCTTTTAAAGCTGAAAATTTTACTGAAATGTTGACTGTTCCAGCAGGTGTGTTGTAGTGCAGTGCTTATATAGTGGCATACTGACAGATATTGTTATTGACTCAGTTACTTGATTGAGTTATTTGTTCCTTGTCTAGTACCTGTACTGTATTGTTGGCAAATGTATGATGTTTGGGTCAGGGTGGTTAGGACCTAACCTAACCTCACCTCACCATTGTTGGCAGTGGGTGATGATCATACAACTACTCGGAATTGAAAGTTGAATACTGTAGATGACAATTATTTACCCTCATTCTGTGTTTGGTTCCCTGCTGAGTGTACCTTAAGGTGTTTCCATAGCAGTATTTTTGGGGAGTACAATGAATCCTCTATTTAACGGACTAAACAGAGAGGATAAACCATATACAGTATTGAGGGACCATTAGATGTGAAGCCTCTATTAACGGATTATATGGAGAGAGAAGTCTGTTGCATGGAGGTTTCACTGTAATGTATAAATCAGCGATGAATGAATGACTGAAGGAAGTTTTAACACAGGTTTATATATTGATCTTGGATGTTTTCCTTTTTCGCTTTTTAATGTGTTACTGAATATTGTTA